>NW_026068220.1:879535-898320 GCF_014885135.2 Alexandromys fortis
TGGGGGGAACTTGGGGAAACAGGATGATTGGGATAAAGGAAGGTTGGATAGGGGAGCAGGGAAGCACAAATATTAGTTAAGGAAGCCACCTTAGGGTTGGCAAGAGACTTGAACCTAGAGTGGCTCCCAGGAGGCCAAGGCGATGTCCCCAGTTAGTTCCTTGGGCAGCTGAGGATAGGGAACCTGAAATGACCCTATCCTATAGCAATACTGACGAATATCTTGCATATCACCATAGAACCTTCATCTGGTGGTGGATGAAGATAGAGACAGAGACCCACACTGGAGCACCAGACTGAGCTCCCAAGGTCCCAATGAGGAGCAGAAGGAGGGAGAACATGAGCAAGGAAGTCAGGACCACGAGGGGTGCACCCATCCACTGAGACAGTGAGGCTGATCTATTGGGAGCTCACCAAGGCCAGCTGGACTGTGACTGAAAAAGCATGGGATAAAACCGGACTCTCTGAACATGGCGGACAATGAGGGCTCCTGAGAAGCCAAGGACAATGGCACTGGGTTTTGATCCTACTTCATGTTCTGGCTTTGTGGGAGCCTAGCCAGTTTGGAAATTCACCTTCCTAGACATGGACGGAGGGGGGAGGACCTTGGACTTTCCACAGGGCAGGGAACCCTGACTGCTCTTTGGACTGGAGAGGGAGGGGGATAAGGGTGGGAGGAGTGGGAGGGAAATGGGAGGCTGGGAGGAGGCGGAAACTTGTTTTTTTTTTCTTTTTCTCAATAAAAAATTAAAAAAAAATACATCCACTCAGCAGAATAATAGCATCAAGTCATTGCCTAAGGTCTATGACCTAGGCAACCATCTATTTTTCACCCAGAAGATGCTAGGCATTAGTTTAGTCTTAAAAAGCAAGTGTAAGTTCAATCAGAAAGAAGTTTGTTGGGATGATATGATCCATGGCACTGCTATAATATGTGTGTATATTGCCAGCCTTGTCATTAACCTCCAGAACTGGATGGCAAGACTGTGTTGTCGAGGATACTATGTTCTAGAATCATAGGACATGGAGAAAACTAGCAGCTGCCAATGTGGACGTTTCTGATATACTTGCTTACTTACTTAGTGCTGGAAGATATTAGATCTGCTACCAGGGAGAAGAGTAATCAACAATTCTACTCCTGTATTTTATATCTGAATGAATGTAGAGAGTGACACAACGTTAGTGTCATGATTGAAGTTAATGCTGTACATAGCGGGACATTGTTTTCCTTAAGACACACACAGTACGACACTCTTGGGAGCAGTAAGCATGAATGAGCCGCAGGGTTTTCACTTAAATAATTCAATGCCATTTTATCTTTCACACACAGATTTCTGAAAGAAAATCCACTATTCTGCATTATGCCATTTTTGTTGCCAACAGCCTCTTGTGTGTTCATCCAACTCAGCTGTAATTTCAAGCTAAGAAAACTGACTCTGAGATGTAAAGGAAACAAGCAAACTGAGCTCCTTCTTTGAAAGCTGAAATTGCACAATACCCTCTACTGTCTATTTCCTCTATGAAATCATCTAAGTGGAACCAAGAAAGATTTAAAATCCACAGAAAGAAAGAGTTGGAGAAATCTGGAATATAATAGCAGTATGCTTTTTTTAAGGTCTCCATAGCAACTGGGAGCCAATTATCTACAGTGGCATTAAACATAGATATTTATATTCAGACTCATAAAACATCTTCCATTTTTCAACCATGTAATCATGAAAGATTGATAAGGCAATCTCATATCAATTGAAGATGACTTATCTCATTACAATTCTTAGAGAACTAAATTATTTGGGTTTTGACTAAACATTCTAGTATTTTAAATTTTCCTCAAATGTTCTGGTTACTTGTATCATCTAAAACATCATTTTGTGAAATCCAATGAATCATATCAATATGAAATAATTTGATCTACAAACTATTTATAAAAATCATGTGTTCTGTTCGCATGACATAGAATCATCTAGAATGTATATGTGTACTTAAAGCTTTATGGGTGTGATACTAGCTTCCTAACCTGAAATACCTGGAGATGAGCTTAGGAAACCAATGGAGAGATTCACCAACTGTTTGCCAGGTGGGGCTGCTGTGATTCAAAAAAGTGGGTGGAGCTTCATATTGTAAGATTCTATTTATAATTAGTTTTACATTTCTTTTTGTAGGTTTTTATTCATCCTTTAAATGTTTGTCATTAAAATAGAACTACATTACTTCCTCTATCTTTTCTACCCTCTAGCCCTTCCCTGGTACTTGCCCCTTATCCCCATCACATGTCTCTACTCCCACTCCCAGGTTGACAACCCCTTTTTCTTTATTATTATTGTTACATTTATTGTTCTCTTGTTATTATTGCCACATACATATATATATATATATATATATATATATATATATGTATATATATATATATAAATGCAACCTGGTGAATCCAGTTTTGCTGTTTGTGTATATATATAGCTTAAGAGATGGATTCTGCATTGGGCAACCCATAAAAAGGGATAGATATTTCCTGGAAAAAGCTAATTCTCCTTTTTCCAGAAGGCATAAGTTGCCTGTAGTTCTTTGTCTGGGGGTGATGCAACCCCAAATCTTCTACCTTTCATATTAACTGCCTTATGATACTGTCATTGTCCGAACTTTGTTTATGCAACTCTTTGTAGGCGACTTGGTATTCTGGATCTTACGATCTTTCTGCCTGTTCTTTCATGATGTTTCCCAAGGTCATAAAGATGTAGAAGTTGTGATATAGTTGTATCCACTGGGGCTGTGTTCCCCTTGATCTGTTTATCTCTGCATTGTGCCCAGTTGCGGTTTCCTGTAGTGGTCTCCTTTTTTGAGGGGCAGCAGCCACACTTATCCATCAGTATATGGTAAGATTTAGAATATAGTGAGGAATTGTGATGGATTATTAAATTGGTGGCAGTATACTCCTTCTAAGGCCATAGCCTCACTAGCTCCAGGAAACTGGCTAAGCTTACCAAACTGTTGAGTAAACCTTGAGTTCAATTTAGACAGCCGTTGGTTACCAGTGACATATGAGTGCTGATCGTTGCATCTTTATGTGTATCTTTCTGTTCTGAGCTTTGCTGTAGCTCATAGGTTATACAACCAAGTAGGACTATTTAATTCTTTCCCTCTGTTGGCAGTTTGCACTATTTTCTGGTATTATGGAAGCTAGGCGATAAGATTTTAACACATAGAAATAATAGAAGAACACCTTGAGTAAAGTACTATTCCTTTCATTAATTTTTAGTGAAGTTGACTACACTTGAGTTCTGCAAGGTGGCTGTAAAACTTCACACCTTGAAATACTTCTCTGCATGTTTTGAAATCATGAGATTTTGTTAAAAATGTTTCCATTAAGGGATCTGTTCAAGCAGAGGCTTCCTGACAGTGGGTGTAACATGCCGAGCTACCTCCAGCTCCTGCCAGTGTGGAGGAGCTACACACTACACAGGCTTTGAGTCAAGTCAGACCCTCCCTTCCTCAGGTTCTCTTGGTCATGTATGTGCTGCAGCATTGAGAAAGGTAACAAGGACAGGGTGTGTATATGTGCTTTCACTCCATGTGCAGATATCCTTGGAGGATTTCTATGAAATTATAAAGGACTTCATTGAAATGAGTCTAATTCATCTTGTTCACTAAGAAACCTCAAGTATAACTACTTCTAAAATTTCTAGTTCTAATTTTGGCATATAAGAAATGTAAAAAAAATAAAGGCTACATAATTGCAGTATTGCCTTTTGTACCTCCAAACTCTTAGAGAATATTATTCACGTTTGTTAAATACTGTTACCTATATTGCAAGCTACAAATGATGTGTATCTCAAAAGGTACTAATTTTTCTGTAAAATTGGTCATTTGGCCTCAAGTTTATAGATCAATACAACCTCATATTTTTCATGCAATTTCTTTTTCCCTATTTTTTTTATCAAAATGTAAAATTTTATGTACGGGTACAGGATAAAATAAAAAGGGACCTCATTACAATTGAATTTGTCTCAGAAATGAAATAACAGTGTTCCAAAGAATACTTTTGCAAACCTGTTTCTAGACAATGCATAGCTGACTGACAGTTTGCGGGCTGTTTAGGGAAATGGTTAAATTCAGCTTTCAGCTTTTCCATTCTCTTAATTAAACAGAAAAGGAGGACTTTGGATGTTTTTAGAGAAAGATGTGAGGGTTTCTCCTTTTAAGATGGTATTTTGCTGTTGTTTTGATAATTGTTTTAAGGTCTTACAGGCAGACTTCAGAGAGACAGAATAATGAGCTTTCGCAATGAAGCATCAAAGAGAACCATCAGATCGTCCTTTCAGAGCCCAAGCCTTCCCCATGCTTCATCTCTTGAAGTTCCTTATTTTTTCTATTTAATTCTAGGCAATTAAAGGATTAGATTACTGTAAGAAAAACATATATACTGGAGACATTGTGATAATTTTAACCCAAATAAAGAACTTTAAACCAGGCGATGGTGGCACACACCTTTAATCCCAGAGTTCGATGCCAACCTGGTCTATAAGAGCTAGTTCCAGGACAGGCTTTAAAAGCTACAGAGAAAGTCTGCCTCAGGAAAAAAAAAAAAATTATTTATTTATTTATTATTTTTATAGTAGTATGTGGTAATTAGAGTAATTCTACTGCATTTTCATAATATATATAATGGATTACAATCATACTAGCTTTGGTCATCCTCTGCTTCTTTCCCTTATGATTCATTTCTCATGAACCCATCCTCTTTCAACTGCCAATGACCTTCAGCAGGGTTGCTTACATGAGAATGCACTGGAAGATGTTTACTAGACCATACCAATGGTAACATGGAAGAAAACGTCTTTCCCTCCCCCCAGGAACCATTAGATGTCTGCCTATAAAAGATCAGGGAAAAGTGGAACCTTTCTACACCCCATGACAGGACTTCCAGGTTCAGTCTTGTGCAGATTAATCAATCAATCATCTCTGGTGAGTTCAAGAATGTATCTTCCTTGTAGTTCTGGAATTATCCTGAGTGCTATGACTTGGTCCTTGTAATGACACCAAATATTGCAGAGACATAAAAATAAAACTTTTTTTTTTCCGTTTTCAAAACAGCAGTGAGGATATGCACAAATAAGCAGTAACATCTCCCACAGTTCAAAAAGTGGAACTTTGAGCTTGTAAGAGCAAGTGGGGACAAAAGGTGCCATTAATCTGTTTCTATTTGTCTACAGACTGAGATGTGGCTACGTAAGAGTGCTTGCCCCACACAGCATGCCCTACCCACATCGCCAAAAGCAAAAACAAACAAAATTTTTCGATTTCTTTTTATCCCTTCACATCTAATATGTATCATTGCCTTAGATTTTCTATGTTTTAGATATTAACAAGAAGAATTGGATTTGCGGGCTGTTCTGTGTGAAGGTCTACTTGTGTTGGCAATCTGCTTTTGCAAATGGCACTTAATTTTACTATACTGAATAATAAAAAAGATGAAGACTCCACAGATTTAACCTTTCCTAATTTTCAGCCATTAATAGGTAGAATTAAAACTTATCTAGACAAATACTGCATATTTGTTTTTATTACTGGAAAAACAAGCCAGTATAAAAATGATTCTCATCCAGGTCAATGATTATTTTCATAAAAAGCTTAAGCAATTGGAGGATTTACTTATCTGGAAAGTTTTAGGTGTATCTTGATGCTTTTCTCTCTAGATTATCATATTTTGGCAGATGGAAGATTCTTGTCAAAAAAGGCCCTAGGAAAACTGGCCTTGCCTCACCCTGGATACTGCAAAAAGAGATCTGGCCCCTGCATGTGAGATAACATCCATCCCCTTGCAGCAGGCCAGAGTGAACCGACCCTGAGGGCATGGACATAGGGGAGTTGACCCCACCCACTTGCCCAAGGTGGGTGGCCCCAGCGGCCCAGTCTGACCAACTTGGCTACTATCCAAACCCCCATCTAGGGCCTTCTGGAGCTGGTGAAGGACTAGTCCTGTGGAATGATATCGCAAGATGTCCCAGACTAGTGGAAGCCACAGGATAATCCATAAAAGTTCTGGGGAGAATCCAGTGAAGACGGAGTACCAGAAACCAGAGGCCTTGAAGCAGCCCAGTGACTCACTGAGGTAGACACTTGCCAAGAAAACAATGGGACAAAAAGGTATAGAATATAGCACATTGAAGCCTCCTTTGTTACCAGGACTAACAAAAAAGAGTTGGAGAAGCAGAAAAGGAGAAGCAAAGAGGTTTCTCTGTGGTTGTGGTTTTTTTTTGTTTGTTTGTTTTTGTTTTTGTTTTTCTTGGTTTTGTTTTTGTTTGCTTGCTTTTGCTTTTGTTCACTTGCTTGCTTACTTTGATTTGTTTATGGGGGCATAGTGGGGATATGGGGAGAGGCGAGAAAACAGGGAGGTGAATGGAATTGGGGTCCATGATGTGAAACTGCCAAAGAGTCAATAAAGAAGTTATGAAAAGAGAAACAGAACGGTTGCATTATCATTTTAATAAGGATGCATTCACAGCTTGTCCCTCTCCATAACGTGCAGCCCCACAGTCTCTCCCTTGGCCGCCTGTTTAATTAAGCAGTGAACTGCACCCAAAAGCTGCCATATTTGCACATAATCACTGAACAAACTTTATGCTTCAAGCTGAGTTTTCAGGCGTGCATATAGTTCTAACTCGACTGAATTCTTCACTAATGAAGAACAGATAATGATTCTGAAGATTTAGCTAAGCTTTTTTTTTGCATTCCTTTCTTGAATCTTCAAGTTTTACCATTTTTTTCTGTTTCCATTGATGTAGAGCATATCTCCCTGAAAATAAAATCAACCACCATTTTATATGATAGATATATCAATTATTTCCAAATTGCAATACAATCCCTTTACATTACGTGTGAAAGAAATATGAAATCTTCATTGTTTGGGGAAGATAGTACGTGGTTTAAAGCTCTGCAAAAATGAGGAGGTGTTTTGTTTTTTTGTTTTTTGTTTTTTTTTTTTTTTTTTTGTTTGTTTGTTTTTTTTTCCTGAGGAACTGCAGTGGTTTAGCTTCAGTGCTTGTGCATGATTGCATGGATAACCTTGGCATGCATCCTGCTATTTTACATGAATGTGCTTCCTCTCAAGGTGACAGAAAATCTCTATTTCCCATCAAAGTACCATTTTAACAAAGCTAAGGTGACCAATGTGAGTTGGTGTAAATCAAAAATTTTAAAAACATTTTTGAAACAATTTTGAAAAAAGCATTGAAAAAAACAGGAATAAGGGACAGAAAATGGCAGAGACAGAGAGTCAAAGGGAAGATGTAAAAACAGAGACAGCTGCATAAATTAGTTCTGCTTAGTTTCCTTTCCCTCTTCTGTCTTCCATCTCCCAGTCTCTGTCTTTCTCTTTCTGCCTCCCTTCTTTCTTCTAGTCCTTCTCCTTCACTGTCTTCTTTTGTCCACCTAATGCATGCCTTGACCTTGATTCTGGTATTCTACATTATCATCATCATTTTACCATTTAACAATTTCATCCTTAGTCATTATTGCATACTTCTTATTATGTTAACATAGTTACTTAAAAGAAGAGATGAAAAATAAAAAGTAAATGTGTGTTTACCCTAGTAAGGATATCTGACAGTTGGTTACTTTAACATTGTTACAGGAAACGGGATTTCCTTTATCCATGAAAGTAGCTTTGATGGTTATTTAACAAGCACATTTGTGATGTGGGTAGTGTTTTTAAAACTGAAAACTTTTTTTTTCAGAAGTAAGTTTATAAATCATTCAAGTCAACTTAGTTACACTAGTTGCCATTTATTGAATTTGTGTGACCAAGTATGTGTAAGAGAAATAGCTAACACACACTTTGCTGAGAACATACCATACTCTAGAGTAATTCAAATAATATTGATTAATAACTAAATTAATTTTTATATCAAGGCTATGAATTAAGTACAGTTTTTATGAAAGTATGGGAAATTGAGAAGCAGTGCTCAAGGGTATTATGTACCCAGCCTAACAGTACAGCCATAGTTGTGGAAGTTTCGTGATAACCATGGTTCAGGTAACTTGATATATTAAGGAATTAGATGAAATTTACATCCAGACCCAGATCTTTTTGTTACTAAATCCACTGTGATTGGCTTGTGGTCATGTCTGAGCTATTTTCCTAGCTGCTAAGGGATGTAGGAGGGTCTAGCCCATGTGAGCCATTTTGCGACCAGGAAGATGGGTCCAGATTGTATGAAAAGGTAACCAAGCAAAGCAGAAGAAGCAAGCCAATAAGCAACCTTTCTCCAGGGGTTCTACTTTAAGCTCCTGCCTTGAGTTCCTGCCTTAGCTTAACTTTTCTTGGTGATTAACCTATAAGAAAATAAAATGATACAACAAAGCCTTGACCCCTCCCCAAGTTGCTTTTGGCTATGGTGTGTATCACAATAAAAAAAAAATGATATCAATCATCAGTGAGGGAAAGGACACTATCTTTTTTATTGATATCTTTTAATTGTTTTTATTGAGCTATACAGTTTTCTCTATTCCCCTCCTTTCCTCTACCGTCCCCTTCAACCTTCTCCCACGGTCCCCATGCTCCCAATTTACTCAGGAGATCTTGTCTTTTCTACTTTCCATGTAGATTAGATCCACATATGTCTCTCATAGGGTCCTCATTGTTGTCTAGTTATGCACAAATCAATCCCACACCAGTTATGATTTAAAGGGATATTTATTTAGGGGAGGTAAAACTCACGAAACACCAACTGTTAGAAAAGGAGCCTTGTCACAGGAGCAGGAACCAAGCATCAGAACCAAGAGAGAGAGTTTCCGCTTGCCGCTCTTTTTTAAAGATAAATAGACCACGCCCCAGTGGGTTGGTATTTCAACAGCTATTGGCTGAAAGAGCGGAAGGCGCTCCTGCAGCTCAATGGGCGCGTACTTCAGCGACTATTGGCTGAAGGAGTGGAAGGTCCTCCCACAACAGTCTAGGTTCTCTGGGATTGTGAATTGTAAGGTGGTTTTCTTTGCTTTATATCTAAGAGCCACTTGTGGGTGAACAGATATGATATTTGTCATTCTAAGTCTTGGTTACCTCACTCAATATGATGTTTTCTAGATCTATTCATTGGCTTCATATTTCAAGATGTCATTTTTTTTTCTGCAGTATAGTACTCCATTGTGTAAATGTACCACATTTTCCTTATCCATTCTTTGGTCGAGGGGCATTTAGGTTGTTTCCACATTGCTGGTGGGAGTGCAAATTGGTACAGCCCTTTTGGATATCAGTACGGGAATTTCTGAAAAAATTAGGAAACAACCTTCCTCAAGACCCAGAAATACCACTGTTGGGTATATACCCAAAGGATGCTCAATAGTACCACTAAAAGGGATACTATTAGTAGGAGTTCCTGAAAAGATTTTCCTAGGATGGAGAGGTAGAAGATATGAGAAGCTGAATCTAGTTATCCATAAAAGAAACACCTCTTAAATTTAAGTGTATTCATATGTTCAAAGAGTTATATTAGACAAACAGTGCTTCTGGACTCAGCCAAGGTGTATGCTGTCCCAAGGTAGGCCTTCCTAAAATGGGGAATTTGAACTGAGACTAGATGGAATTACGTTTAGAATTGCCCTTCCCTAGCTTTGTATATTTATATCAGTGGGTATTTATCAGCCCCTTACTATGTCCTGAATATTTATTATTTTATTCTCAGTAATTTCATTTTAGCTGCAGAACCATTTCTTTAGGAAAATGAGACACTGATGTTATGGTAAAGCTATTATTAATATTAACTGCCACTATCACACAGTGTGCAATAAGTCTGACATACTCATATCAGGATTATATTTGCAGATATGCAATTTTACATAGGTAGAAATGTAAGGTGTTTTCTGCAATGACTACAGGTCTGTATATGAATAAGTACCTGTAGTTTCATATGCCCATACATTCAAGGTGATGATGTGCAGACAAATGTAAAGGTGTTGTGAAAAGATATGCACACAGATTTTCATAAATCAAACAGCACCAGTAAATGTCAGCGTGTATGAAGCACAGGCATGTTATTTTCCTATTTTCAAAGGAATACTCTTACTATTTTCTGAAAATTAGAAAGAGGATAAATTCCTTTCCACAATTCTGCATTGGGAGGTTTTATGTGACCTCCCTTTGCAAACCTCTAGGCCTGTGACAACAAATTAATTGACAATTATTCATGGCTGCGATCACAAAATATTTCATTGCACAAATCAATTTCTATTCCTGATAGAATCACAAAATTTAACAAATATTCTGTTTACTCAGATGAGTTATAAAAATGTAATTATGTTTCATTATGAGCTAAATTATATCCTATAAACTGTTTGTTGGTGCTAATAAGTAATATATATTTTAGATTATTTTATTTTATGTGTATGGGTGTTTTGTCATTCATTTCCCTGTTGCCCTTAGAGACCAGAATCAAATTCTGGTTCGCCTGGAACTGGAGTTATGGACATTGTAATACACCTTGTGAGTGGTGGAAATAGAACCTACAGAATATCCAGTGCTTTTAACCACTAAGACATCCCTCCAGCTCACTAATAGGTAATAGTAAATAAAAAAAAAAAAGTCAGGTCATAGAATTATTTTTTAAACACTGTGAAGAACATTTTGATAAAATATGTAGCAGTGTGTAGTTTAAATGAGAAAGAGATTCTAGGTAAATATCTAAAGTAAATACATAGCCTTTTCCTTGAGTAATATTTTAAGGTGACTGTCAATTTTGTATTTTCCAGAAATGTTACAAAAGACTAATTTTTGATCATCTTCTGTTTTTCTGAGCTTTGACCCTTTTGTAGAAACACCACTGCAGTGACCCTTGGAGCATTTAAATGCTGTTGGCATTCATTCATCAAAGCAACAGCAATCACAAAGCTATTGTAGGAAGCATTCAGTTCTCAGGCATGCATGTTAATTCCTGGTTTTCTTTTGCTAACTTGGGAAAATGATGCATGAATTTTCAGGACTACATTACTGCACTGGGTTAACAAGCCCATCTTTTAAGTACTGCCTAGCCACTCAGATCCATTTTAAAGGAACACTTTGGAACAGGATAATCTCAGTTGGGAACTGGATGCTTTCTGTTTTATTAAATGCCCCTTAGAATATAATAATACTACCATATCAGTGAAAATTTCCAGTTGTTCAGATAAGAAACTCCTTATGAAAGGAGATTTTTATTTTCTTCCTCATTCCAGAGATATTTCATCCATGAAGGCAGGTATGACAGGGTAGTGTAACCCCATCCATGTTGGCAAACACATGAGGCAGCTCTTTGTTCACATGTTATACACATGAGGCAGCTGTTTGTTCACATGTCATCCACATGAGGTGACTCTTTGTTCACATGTCATACACATGAAGCAGCTCTTTTTTTACATGTCATGGGCTCAGAAAGCAGGGGAAGTGGACCATCAGCAGGAACAGATTGAAAGTTCCAAATCCTTCTTTTGTGACCAACTTATATCACCCTAAATCACATCCCAAATCCACTGCCATCAAAACAGCAATGTTTGGAAACATGGTTTCAAAACATGAGTAGTGTTTCTGATTCAGACTGTACCATATTCCCTGCCACCAAAGACATTTGACCTCATAATACAGGACGCACTTACAAAAGTGCCAGTTAAAGAGGTAACTGGACCTCTGGGATCATAACTGCATTGTCTGGACTTTGGTAGCCTTGAGGATGATGCTTAATACTGTCTTTTTCCAGAATGGAAAATCATCATTTCTCTATTCAAATGAAAACTTTTTGAATGTTATTTGCATTTTTATATCCTCTATCATTCCGTGGCAAGGTATCTGACTCTCAATCACCTCTCCTATTTCCCATTTCAAAGTTCATAACTTGTCTTAAGTGATGCTAAACTGCTTAGCAATTTTTGCTGCATCAAACAAGCTCTTTTCTTGGCCAAAGTATTCATTTTAAAGTCTTTCTTCTCTAGTTATTGGCCTATGTTCTCAATGTAAACTTGACTTAAAAGTCGTCATGAATAACCATGCTTCTGCTTGAATGTTTTGCTGTCTAGAAATGTCCCACATCAATTAAATTGGTCTACTACTTCAAAGTCAGACCTATTTCATTTCAAGTACACAGGCAAAATCTATCTAGTTTCATGTCAGAATGTGATAGGAATGAACTCCAATTCCTGGTACTGTCCCCATTCTCATCTGAAATTTTGTGAGCAGTGTTTACAGTTTACATTTTTTTTTGGCCTTCCAGCCTTCTACATTCCTCCCACACCAACACAAAACCTGCTTGCAATATTCTGTCTTCTGAAGTCCACATTCTCTAGAAAACCACCTAGAAAATGGCCTGTAGCATCACATCTTCACCCCATGTCTCTGGTACCAATGTTCTGAATTAGTAATAGCTAATTTGTGAAAAATTACTGGACAGAAGAAACTTGAGAGGAAAGATTTTCTGTTCTCTTTCATGGGAATTTCAGCCTACTGTGAGCTAAGGAAGGCAGGTCTGAGCAGCTTCACCTACGGCAGTGGAACATGAAGTTTGACTCCCTCACTTATTGAAACAAATGAAACAGGCCAGAACCAGGAGTGAATATGACCTTCAATGCCCTTCTCTAGTGATTTGCATTACCCACCTCCTAAACATTAACAGCAGTAACAATCACAAGCTGGAAACTGAGGATTGGAGACATGAGCCTGCAAGGGACATTTCATATTCAATATATAATAACTATCAATCTCTTTATACAGAAAAGTTTAAATGTGTGAACAACTCCAGCAGCTTGGAGTTACACATGTTTGTGACACTTCTTCCTCACCCTGCTAATCTCCCAGTAGCCACCATGTATTTCTTTTCAATTCCAAGCCAAGTTATATTATTCTCTTGGACTCTTCTAGTGACTTAACATCACTCTTAGTTTCATATTCCTGTCAAATACATGATATAAGCAATTAAGAAGAAAACTGTTTATTTTAACTTGCGTTTCACAGGTTCTAGATCCAATCAATTTGAACTCATGGTGAGGCAGAAACTCACAGCAGCAGAAAGCCATGCTGCAATGACACTGGTCACTTCCTAACAGCTTATCCGCGAGACCCATAAAGAACTTTTCTTTTGCAAAAATAAAAATCTACACCCTTCAAAGAAAATTCCTACTGCTTTATACACACCCCCAGGTAAAGTTCAACTCCTAATGGCACAATCATCTATGACCGTATTGCCTAATATTAAAACCACCTCTCATTATTAACACTGAATCAGGCTTTCAAGATGCAGCTCTTGGGTGAGAAACTTCATATCCAAATTATACCATTCTTCTACTAGCCTCAGAAAGTTTATGTCTGCCTTATAATGCAAATGGTGTTTAATACACCTCAAAAAGTTTATTGTGTTTGTAGTTAGGCTAAAGGCCAAAGTTTCCCCAGTGAATCAAGTAAACTCTGATGTTCATTCTAAATAATTCAAAATCTAACCTGCCCATCATCAACTAGCATTGATAAAAGGGTAAATGTTTCCTTTCAAAATAAAAGAGCACAGTAAAGTAAAAGATGGGCCCGAAGTAAGATGGAAATCCTACAGTGATTAGGATAGCTGTTTCTGAGACCTGTTATTTCTTGGCAGTTCATGAGATACAAAGGGTTATTACAAGCCCTGTCGCTATGCCCTTGTTAGGTTGCAGTTTACATAGTCTTTCATTTGAGAAAATGTCTCTAATTTTGTGTTTCTTGTGGAGACAAACCATGTCCCTGATAGGTTGCAAAATCGCACTTCTAGCTTTGCACACACTGCTTTATTGGAGGCTTTCCACTGTGAGCCCAAGTTGCCCCTCAGTGACTCTTCAACTCTCCTTTGAAATCTGAGTGGAAGCTTCCATGACCTTGTAACTCTGTCCTTGTTGCCAAAATAAATAAAAGAAACCAAGGCATGGAATAAAAGGGGCAGTCCTGTGGTCACTTTGTACAATGGCTTCTTCAATCTCAAAGTACCTGGTTGTCTACCTGCGTCTAAGCATTGTCCTTAGCTGACACTGCTAGAATAGATCACCCTGGGAAGACCAGTTTACAAGCTTATATTCATGAGACTTTCTTCTATATTCTCACTGATTGCTGAGAAGCCCTAAGACATCTTTTCTATTACCATTTTTATGAATGTCTGGCTTAATTTTAATTTTTGCATCACCACAACTCCCTTGGCATGCACATTGCATGTTCTTGTCTTCTGACAAAACTCTGAGTTTGATGAATACGTGTGTACTAATTTTTATCCCTTCTATTCACTGTAAATCTCATTAAATGTAACCAGAAACATGTAGGACACTGTCTGAAGTTACTCAGCCTTGAATGTTTCACTGCCACACTAGGCTCTTAATCAGTTTTTGGTTCAGAACCTCGGATCATAGGGCTTCCTTTCTTATAATGTGTTCTGATAAAATATAAGCTAAGAAATACTGAACATACCAATTTAATAGTTAGAAAGATGTTCAAGTGAACCCAAGGACAAGTGTGAAAGTCCATGCTTTTTAACAACATTAAATCAAACTAAAAAGGTTAGACTTGCAATATAAAACAGCACACGTTCCTGTGGCATATCTTAAATTTGCTGAAATAATTTTCTGGATAAAACCCCCAGGACTTTAATTATCAACTTCCTTATCAGAATCAAAGGACAATATTATTTAATAAGTAATGTGATGCTATAACACTTCTGAAAGTTAGACTCTTAAGTTTAAGTTTTCCTGATGTGACCTCTGCCTAGTCTGCTATGTGGCAATCAAAAATTAATATGCCTGTGCTTCTTCTTACCAGACCTATGTCACCTGGTAAATCTCCCTGGATTTTGTCCAGTCTTCTTTTTTATTGATTTTATTGAGCTCTACAATTTTCTCTGCTCCCCTCTCTTCCCCTCTCCTCCCCTTCTACCTCTCCCATGATTCCCATGCTCCCATGCTCCCAATTTACTCAGGAGATATTGTCTCTTTCTACTTCCATGTATGTCTCTCTTAGGGTTCTCATTTTTGTCTAATTTTTCTGGGATTGTGAATTGCAGTCTGGTTTTCTTTGCTTTATATCAAAAAGCCACTTATGAGTGAGGACATATGATATTTGTCTTTACGGCTCAATATGGTGTTCCATTTGCCTGCAAAATTCAAGATGTCATTTTTTCTGCTGTGTAGTACTCCATTATGTAAATGTACCATATCTATTCTTATCTATTCTTCAGTCAAGAGGCATTTAGGTTGTTTCCAGGTTCTGTCTATGACAAAACAGTTCTGCTATGAACATAGTTGAGCACATGTTTTTGTGCCATGATTGAGCAACTTTTTCATATATTCCCAAAAGATACTCAATCGTCCAGTCTTCTAAGCCAATGTTGCCCCAACTCCAGCCCTTCCTCTTGCACAGTGACCACTTACCAGGTTATCAGCAAATCTTCAAACTGATCCTCCAGGTGAGAGCCACCAAGAAGTTCTAAGACAACTGTCCTTAGCAAACCTGTTAAAAAGGCTGGCTATTGATGGTGGCTGGAAATTGGGCTGAGGGGAGTGTCAATGGTTCCATAACTAGAAAGAGAAACTCACCCCTGAACCTGTGTTTGCACAAATAATGTGCTTCCCACAACACATTCACTGTCCTCTAGCAATCTGGAGTTTTCACACAGCATAAGAAGATTCAGCTTCTATGTGACTAGCTCCATAATGATCCCTGAGCGATAAGTCTCAGTTGGGTTCATGAGTGGATAAGATTAGTGCACATCATTCATTACTAGAGGGAGCAAGTGTGTTCTCTGTGGCTCTATGGAGGAAAGTCTTCAAGCTGTGACAGCTTATGTATAAAAAGAATTGTACCAAATTCCTTTTATGGGTTCTGACTTAACCTTGTAATAATTTGCCATCATAAATCCTATCATGAGTCCTGTTACATCCCTCTACTTTCACAATGAATTTGCAATTGACCTTGGAGATACCTAGAACAGCAAAGTGATGCTTTTGCTTTTCTTCCTGTAATAATAGAAAGCAGTGAACAGCGGGAAATGAACATGGAGAGTGCAACTGTGTTCTGCTTGCTGTCTGATTACTTTCCGTGTCCAGTGCCTGGATGAGGTTTTCTAAGAACTGCTCTTTCAAACTTGCATTGCATTATTTATCTCTAGACATTACAGACTTTCTTCCTACGGTATCACAAGAAGTTGTAGTTGTAATGTTATTCTGGTTGGTAGATATGGGGGCTTCTAAATATTTTCGTGAATAAGAAAATTGGGCATTGGAATTGATCTTGATTATTAAAAATCATGAAAAAGGTTGTTGTTTTAAGCATTGCTCTACAGACCTAGCAATACCACAGTCTACTGCTACTGCTTTGGGGTCTATGGTGAGGAAATATATCATGATGGGAGGACATGATGGGAGATGTCTGATTCAGAATGAATGGAGTTGTGGGTGTAGTATGTTGTGTGTGTGTGTATGTGTGTGTGAAAGAGAGAGAGAGGCAGAAAGAAAGGAAAAAGAAAGAAACAATGAATGAAATCAGAGAGAGAATGACATAAAGAGCTATACAGATTAATTTACTAATCTTCCTCAACATTTCTACTTAGTCAGAAAATTCTACAAAGGCAACAGCAACCTGATATCTGCTAAGACCTTATCTCTTAATGCTCCATCATCTCCATTAGTGCCACAAGGCATGACTTTTGAGTGTGTATTTAAATATAAACTGTAACAGAAGTAAGCTTAAAGTTTATGTTCACAATATTTTGTGATGAGCAAAACAAGCCAACTAAAGTATTTTTTTCTATTTATAGGAATTAGGTAGTGAGTGATCCAATAATAAGTGATAGCTAAGAACAAAAGAACTGAATTTGGAATATATATAGCATTGTTGAACTACTTTTGCATATGATATTGGTCTTAGACACTTTCTGGGTCTACAGAGACCATCCTAGTCCATATCCAGTGCATGGGCTCCTGTTATATTTTCTTACCCAAAGGACTTGTAGAACTTCTGGTCTTGGTGAAATTCCTTATTATTTGAAGTTCCTATTGCTTGCAGTTTTTCACTTGAAGGTTCTCCCAGGGGTTTCCCTGCACTCATTCCTGTCTTTAATCTGTCATCTTCCACCAAAGAAGGCTTTGATCCTTGATTTAAATTGGAAACCATTCTCACCTGTGCCCCTCAAAGCCTTCAGTCTAATATTTCAGTCATCATGTTTTCCTTCCCTATTTATTTCAGGTAAGCAGGGATGATTGAAAGTCTGTGTTGGAAAAATAATGGATTTTGAAATATTGTAAACTGAGTTTTGAGGTGATAGAAAAGATTAGAGTCACTTTCATTTGAGTTTCTCTACTCCATTTACATTCTGAAAACAAGATTAATATAAAACATATAAATGATGTTTAAGAAAAAGTACTTAGTGTTCTTTTATTAAAGTTCAAGCAGAGAAAAATGTAGAGTTCAATAAAAATAAAAATAAAAATAAAATCAGGAAAGTTAAAGACCTACCACAAATGTCCATGTAAGGACTCCCAACATTAAAACAACCAGTCCCAGTATTCTATAACCAAGGACAGCTATCAAATTGTGAAAGGAATATAGTCTCCAGTCTAACCTACTTGTCTTCTCAGAAATCCTATCTGCACTTGGTATTCTGCTTCTAAGATCCTGAGTACTCATCTGCCTCATCTCTGTTTACATGCTATGACATAATCAACCACTGGCATAGACAATGACAAAATATCCTTGGTTGTGTTGCCATTATCAAAATTTATTTCTTATAATGAAATGTTGTTTTGGTAACCATTGATGGAGGAAGGACATTGGTTAAATAAACTGCCTTGGTCCTGATAGGTTAAAGCATAGGTGGGTGGAGAAAACAGAACAGAATGCTGGGAGAAAGAGGAAGTAAGCTCAGACTCGACAGCTCTGCTCTCTGGAGCAGAGATGCCATGCTCCCCTCTCCCGGGCACATGTGCTAGCTCTGCTCTCTGAGGCACACGTGATGAAGCTCCAACCCAGGATGGATGTAGGCTAGAATCTCGCTGGTAAGCCACCTCGTGGGCTACACAGATTATTAGAAATGGACTAGTCCAGGTGCGAGAGTTAGCTGAGAAGAGGCTAGATATAATGGGCCAAGCAGTGTTTAAAACCAATCCCGCAACAAAGGTCTGATCTCCAAAATATATAAAGAACTCAAGAAACTAGACTTTAAAATGCAAATTAACCCAATTAAAAAATGGGGCACTGATCTGAACAGAGAATTCTCAACAGAAGAAGTTCAAATGGCCAAAAGACAATTGTGGTCATGCTCAACCTCCTTAGCGATCAGGGACATGCAAATCAAAACAACATTGAGATATCATCTTACACCTGTCAGAATGGCTAAAATCAAAAACACCAATGATAGCCTTTGATGAAGAGGTTGTGGAGGAAGGGGTACCCTCATCCATTGCTGGCGGGGATGCAAACTTGTGAAAACACTTTGGAAAGCAGTGTGGCGGTTTCTCAGGAAATTCATGATCAACCTACCCCTGGACCCAGCAATGCCACTCTTGGGAATATACCCAAGAGATGCCCGATCATATGACAAGGGCATTTGTTCAACTATGTTCATAGCAGCATTATTTGTAATAGCCAGAGCCTAGAAACAACCTAGATGTCCTTCAATGGAAGAATGGATGAAGAAAGTGTGGAATATATACACATTAGAGTACTACTCAGGGGTAAAAACAATGACTTCTCGAATTTTGCATGCAAATGGATGGAAATAGAAAACACTATCCTGAGTGAGGTAACCCAGACCCAAAAAGATGAACATGGGA
>NW_026068220.1:899411-919016 GCF_014885135.2 Alexandromys fortis
AAAAGAAAATATTTCATTTATTTTGGATTTGCAGGCACCCATAGTCAAGAGATATTGAACTTTAAAAGAGATTTTGGAGTTTTATGGAAACAACCAGATGTTAAAGTGTTTGAATGTATGAAGAGTGTGGGACTTTTCAAGTTTATAAAATGTTTTATGTTATGATGTTATTAATGTGAGATAATGAGGACAAGAAAAAGTTATTCCTCAATAAATTATGCATCTGTGTGTAAAGTTGAAAAAAAAAAGAATACAGTGTCCGTGTAATTATTTTGGGGCATAAGCTAGCTGGCGGCCGGGGTGCCGGGGTCGCAGCCCCACTGCTCATATTACTACAGAATGGCGCCCAGATGTGTGAACAACTGAATCCACTGAAAGCCTGAAAAAGCTTGGGAAAGAGTAAAGCATGTTTTCTTGATAGCAACAATTTCTCGGGTCTACTCTGCTTGCTAGAGGCAAGCAGGCGCTCTCATCTAAGAGAGGCTTCCTGACTCAGCTTAAGCTGCAAAACCCTGCAGCTTATTAAGAGGTCCTGCCACGAAACACTTAAACAGTGTTGACAAAAAGCTGAACGCATGCTTTTCGGTTTTTAGCTGTAGCAGGAAAAAAGCTGTGCTGTTTAAAAATGACGGCTTTATGGCCGTCCTGCCAGGGCAAACTCTGACTGAGGCAGGAGGGCCAAATACAGAGAGAGGACTCGAGTGTTGTCTGTTGTAGCTCACTGGCTGGCAGGGACCTTGAAACGCCATAGAGTTGTGGCTATAAACATGGCTACAGCCTGTATATCTGTCAAGAGGCTGGAAAGCTAAGGAATGGACTTGATCTAGCTGGCAAAGCCACAGCTTTAATCCTACCCATATTGCTCAGTAATTTAAAGGCTCGTGTGGTCAGAAAAAGAGAGATATATAGTAAAGAGAGATTCAAAGACAAAGAAAATTTTAAATGATTTACAGTGTGTTAAAAATATATGCAGACTAAAAGTTAAAGTTCTTAAAGTAAAAAAAAAAGGAAGAAAGAAAGTAGTTGGGTGTGGTAGTACACACCTTTAATCCCAACACTTGGGAGGCAGAGGGAGATTGACCTCTGTGACTTCAAGGTGTGGTAGCACACGCCTTTAATCCCAGTGCCTAGAAGGCAGAGACAAACAGATCTCTGTGAGTTCAAGGTGTAGTAGCTAGCGTACACCTTTAATCCCAATGCCTGGGAGGCAGAGACAGGTGGATCTCTGAGAGTTCAAGGACAGCCTGGACAACAGAGTTATTCCAGGTCAAAGAACCTGTCTCAAAAAGCAAAAAGTAAAAATAAACAAATTAGAGGTCAAAATAAAACGCACAAAGATGGAAAATACACAGAGAATTTTGATACTGTATGCTATTATGCTCTCTTTGAATTGTTTGAATGCCGAGAAAAGAACAACAGCTGCTAAAAGATATTTGTTTATAAATGCTGCTGAACTAATCCAACATAGATATTTTGAAAATGCCTTGACTTTGAAATTTGGATCTAAGGACATGATGCTTTGGAAAGGAGTTTCTTATTTTGTTTTCATAGAGGATGAGAGTCTGTGGATTTCTTCTATCCGAATATGGTATGATAGACCACACCCTCCTGAAATGTTGCTGTGAACATCTTCAGAAAATTGCTTCGCTCAACTGCCAACTGAGATGAAACTAGCACACAGGTTATACCATGAAAGACCTAACTAACGACGCCCCCATTCAGCAGGAGTAGTTTGGAGAGAAAAAACTGTGCCCATGTTCCCAAATATTGCTTATAAATATTCTTTTACATTTAAAGGGGGATATGATATAGGTATGAATAATTTTCATTAGTATAGATTTTGCTTTATTGATAGAGATTTAAGGTCAATTTTGTTATATGTATATGTGTTTCTGATCTTGATTAAGGTATTGTGATTGTGTAGTTCACTTAAAAATGTAATATATATATAGGTTGTTAATGGATAATCATCAATAATAGTCAAGCTTGTAGTTATGTTAGTTAGATTTTTCTAGATGTGCATTTTAGATAGGCATTCTTCATATTTTTCAAAGATTACAGAATATGGCATTTTAAATGTTTTAATAACTTAGGGCTTTTCATGACAATCAGACACTCTGCTCCTGGCAGCACCAATCTACTTCAAGAAGATGGGCATCGAAAAGGATCCTTATGTAGTTTGATAGCAATTTGGGCAAGAAACTGCTCTTGCCTGGACTATTTCATAAACTGGACACAGAGAACCTGCAGAGAGATGACTACTGAACTTGCCTAAAGGTGAGATGATCTTTCGGGGTTCCTGATTCATGAAGGAGTCTGTGAGACATTCTGCAGGACACAACAGATAGTGACTGAACTGACTTTGAAATTTCCTGCTTCATGGAAATGTCTCTGGATTCTATGGGCCTGGAAGCTGGAGATGGATGCCCCAACGGTACAGAGAAACTTTGGGTGACTGTCCAGGCAGCGAGATGTCTCTGTCATTTCTAGAGTTGGTAAGGTGCTTTCTTCTTATTTACTTAGGTAATATTATGTCCTTCTGGAGTCTTTGATGGTGTTGAAGAATAGATAGTTATAGTTGTTTTCCTTAGTTATGATAAAGATAAAATAGATATAAATATTGTAACTGTAATTTTTACTTGATAATTGTTTTTGTTATATGTAATTTTGCTATGTTAAAGTTAAAGCCTTCCTTCCTTTTTGTTTAAACAGAAAAAGGGGAAATGATGGAGGAAGGTCATTGGTTAAATAAACTGCCTTGGCCCTGATAGGTTAAAGCATAGGTGGGTGGAGTAAACAGAACAGCATGCTGGGAGGAAGAGGAAGTGAGATCAGACTCAACAGCTCTGCTCTCTGGAGCAGAGACGCCATGCTCCCTCTCCTGGGCACACGTGATAGCTCTGCTTTCTGAGGCACAGGCGATGAAGCTCCGACCCAGGATGGATGTAGGCTAGAATCTCCCTGGTAAGCCACCTCGTGGGCTACACAGATTATTAGAAATGAGCTAGTCCACGTGCAAGAGTTAGCCGAGAAGAGGCTAGATATAATGGGCCAAGCAGTGTTTAAAAGAATAGAGTGTCCATGTAATTATTTCGGGGCATAAGCTAGCTGGTGGCCGGGGTGCCGGGGACGCAGCCCCACCACTCATATTACTACAAACCATAGAAACTCAGAGAAGATGGAACTTCCTGTAAGAACTCCCTTCAAGTCTGAGTAAATAGCCAAAGTTAACGGCACAATCTTCATTTTGTTCTTATGTAGCACGCCATTTGCTGTTCCATGTCAAACTTGACAGCTTGTGCGCAACTTGTGCGCATGCGCGCCCACAGCGCATGCACACGCGAGCCACCCCCCCCAGGGCGGGGAGTATTTCGATCTGGCCATCCGATCTGGCCAATCATAATTTAAGCACGGTCACTCCATTCTGGCCTGAGCCATTGGGTTGATGACACGTCAGGGCTTTGTCTGGCACCGTATATATTCTTCTGCGTCACGGGGACGGGGTCTTTTGCCTCTTTATAACCTCAAGTGTAAGTGCTCCAATAAAGTGTGTTCTGAGAAGAATCCTGTTGCAGTCGTCTCTTCTGCTGGCGGGAGCGGCGTGCTGCATTCTTAGGATATAATAAACTCATTTTCATTAAGCACCCTTTGAAGAAAAATGATAGAACTCTCATGGTGTCTTGTTAATTACTTATTTTTTCTATAACTGCTGAGGCAATGCAAGCAAACAATCATGTGATGTAAAAGTGAATACAATGCAGATGTTAGAGGGAACAATAAAATATTTAAGGGATTACTGTTTAACATTGGTTGACTTATCTACTAAATGGGATTGGGCAGAGGAGAGAGTATTCTATTCTGGATTTTCTCTATAGAAATTATTTTCCAAGATAGACTTATAAATTTCTCCTCAACTGTAGTGGATCTCCACAACAGAGTATTTCTTAGAAGTGGTGTAACTCTTTGTGGAAGTGATATAACTCTCTAAAAGAGGTTAAATATTTAGCTAATTGATCTGTCTCTGAGATATGTCTATTGTCTGGTAGTTGATAGTTTGTTGCATCCAATTGCAATGAAGTTCATTTCGTGAGCTTTATTTTCTGAATGGGGTGTTCTAAAGATTAGCTGCAAGCATGAATTTCTGGGAGCAATAATGCCCCTGATTGACTCTCCTGAGTTAGGGAGACTATTACGACATTGTCATGCCACCCCTGTACATGAGAATTGACTGACTACCTTGTCTCAGCATTGCCTCATTGTCTATACTACAAAGCTTATAATACCAATCTCGAAACTCATCTTTTGGGTTCTCGAGTGCTGTGGGAAGAGATGTATGGAATGACCCTGCTCTATTCTGTGATGCGACAGGAGCCATGATTGTGGGGTCTCTTTCCACCTCATACTTAGAGACAAAGACTTCTTTGCTCACCTCTGATCCTTCTTCTACAACTGTGTTTTCCTGTCAATAAGTCTTGTCAGACTGACTTCTCACAAGTTCTTAGAGCTGTTCTCTGAAGTGCATCCCAGCTGTTACAACAGAGGTATTGGTCCTCCACAAACATTGCTGTGATTCTTCCAGCTCTACAAAGGCTCTTTTGACCTAGATCTATACAGCTTTGTTAATCAAAAATCCTGCGATTAGTTGGACTCAGTTGCTCGCTTCACTTTAACTACTGCAGGGAGCGTAAAAATTACTTGTGTGATGTGGGAGTGATTTCTTATTAATAAAGAAACTGCCTAAGCCCCTTGATAGGCCAACCCTTAGGTGGGTGGAGTAAACAGAACAGAATTCTGGGAGAAAGAAGCTGAGTCAAAAAGTCACCATGATTCTCCCACTCCAGACAGAAGCAGGTTAAGATCTTCCCTGGTAAGCCTCCTCGTGGGCGACACAGATTATTAGAAATGGGTTAGATCGATATGTAAGAGCTAGCCAATAAGAAACTGGAACTAGCCGGGCCAGGCAGTGCTTAAAAGAATACAGTTTCCGTGTAATTATTTCGGGTAAAGCTAGCCGTGCGGGTGGCCGGGTGCCAGGAACATAGCCCCGCCACTCTCATCAACACTTGTGGAAAGATCCTTCAAGTTAGACTCACAGTTGGCAGGAAATTTTGGCTGACTTTCTGAGAAATTTTTACTTTTCTCTTAAGCAAACAAAAAAGCTGTTTTAATATTACAGTCATCATTAACTTATCGGAGGTGTGATAACCAATACTTTGGAAAGAAAAGCAAAATTTGAGGTGACTACATTGTACCTTCCTAAAACATTTTAGACCCTGTTGTTCTTCTTTTTTAAGACTTAATTTTTAGAAGAAACCTCAAAGTCTTGGTGACACTTAAAAATGACATACATATTCCCTACTCATTTGTGTCATAATATTGGCTTGGAAGATTATTTGCTATAAACACAGGACTCACCAGGTTTGCTGCTATGCAGTTCAGTAAGTATGATCTGCCTAATAAGTTCATTTTGAAACCACATAAGTAACATTTGCTGGAGGATGCGACAGTGGCTCCTCATCAGCAGCTTGATATGATTTAGGATCTCAGAGAGGCTTCACTGAGAGTGGAATGTGTACTGCATACTACCATCGCTAAGGTCCCGAGAAGAATAGAGACAAAATAGAGGGAAAGCTGAAGACCAGGGTTCCTGATAGGCGGCACAATAAGTACAGCTATCTCTTGCATCAGTTGCCGTGGCTTCCTTCCATAACAGACCGTATCCCTTTTCAGTGTGTAAGCCACAATATACATGGCATGGCCTAATCTGCTTCTTTCAGGTGTCATCTCACAGGGATGAGAAAAATGAGCAATGCTCAGATTTGAGGTATGAATCATTACTGAATTTTGTTGAAGTTACACAGAATCAATGAGAAAATATAATTTGGGGGTGATTTCTATGTTTTTATCTACTTTACCTTAAAATAGAAAGTGGCTCTCCTTTTCATATAAGTGAAAACTAAAGTATATATTACCTACACAAGCATATGTATCAAATGTATTCGTGTGTGTGGGAGCAAAATAGAATAATAAGAAACATACCTTTAAGAAACTGTAAATATAACCATTCTTATTTATTTTTCTTTTCCTTTTTTTGGATTTTTGAGACAGGGTTTCTCTGTGTAACAGTTCTGGCTGTCCTGGAACTCGCTTTGTAGACTTTCTGGTCTCAAACTCACTGGGACCTGCCTGCCTCTGCCTCGGGATTAAAAGTGTGTGCTACCACTGCATGGAGACAGTTCTTTGTATAGCTGTGTCATCCACGGATTGTTACATGTTCACTTGGGCAACAAATACTTTAGTTAGTTATGAGTCACATCACACTAAAACAGTTGCAGACCTAGAGAGGCCATTGTGTGAATCTGTGAAGTTGAAGTCTAGATTGCCCTGGAGAACCCACGATGTTGTAGAAGGTCAGCATCATGGGATACCCATCAAGGGGAGTTGCTGTCAGGGAGCAGAATGAGCCCATTAGAAAGAAGTGTGTAGCAGTCAACAAAGTTGAATGGAGTTGGATCTCTGAAGCTCATTTTGACATCAGACATGGAGACAGAATTTGGAGTTTGCCCAGTTGGTTTTGATCTTGCTTTGGTACAGTATTTCCTCATTATGCTCCCTTCCCTGAAGTTTGGAATAGCAATTATATTTTGGAAGTTTGTGATCTACTCTTTTAATTTTGATTTTACAGGGCATTATAGTTAAGAGTTTGCATGAATCTCAGAAGAGACTTTGAATTTTGCACTTTTCAACATTGTTGAGACTGTGATAGACTGCAGGGACTTTTGAAGTTGCTGGACTAAATGCATTTTGTATTATGATATTGAAGGCCAACGAGTGAAATGTGGTAGTTTGAATGTAACTGGCCTCCATAAGCTCATAAGGAGTAGCACTATTATGAGGTGTGGATTTGTTGGAGTAGGTGTGGACTTGGAAGAAGTGTGTCACTGTGAGGATGGGCTTTGCTTCATCTTCACTCAGTGTGACACTGAGTCAACCTCCCATTGCTTTCTGGCAAAGATGTAGCCAGCACCATATCTGACTGAATTGGTTGTTTTTGAGGGAAATGTGTTCAGTCAAACTTCCAGCTTGCCTTGGCCATGCCTGGATGTCTCACTAATAACCTAAATAACACACGGCACACACTGCAGTGTGGGTCCCCATTCCTTCCTACAGGGTTTCACAGCAAAGGACATGTTTGTATACATATGTATCCTCTCTCTTAAGTAATTTAGTTCCATGACACTAGACTCACAGCAGCTATAGACACTTACACAAGACTTGCCCCTCCTACTCTTTACTATGGGGAACACAGGAATCTATGAGGCCACATCCCTTGTTGGGTACCTAAAGGCAATTTTTTTCTGAGGGTGGGTATGTCATTATCTCTAATGGTACAGCCACTGAGGGACTGAAAGAAGGAGCTTGAAGTGAGATAACAGAGAGTAATGGAATTATAAAAATAATAGCAATACATTTCATAGATGAGACTGTCAGAAGTGAAAGAAAAATTATCCTATTGTGTTATTTACCTTTTTCCAATGCTGAACATCAAACCTATAGCTTTAATCATGCTTGCTTGACAATCACTGTACTAACAAAGTAGTCTCATCTCACAACTGTGTTTTCAGTCCTTCTTTTTGCAATGCAGATGATAAATCATTTTTTCAAAATAAATGGTCAAATGAGTCAGTAAGCAAATAAATTGCCACATCTTTGCTTCTTGGTAACATTTGTTCTCTTGCTGAAAAGGCTGATTTTCTCCCTCAGTACCTCTCCAATTTCTCATCAAGCCTCAGCACTTAGATTGCTTAAATGCTGGGAGCCGATTTGAGTGGCTGCCATTACAAGATGGCATTTGGCCCCAGCCTCGCTTGAGACCATAATAAAGGTTGCAGTTCTTCCACTAGAAAACAGGATGAGTTGTTGTGATCTAGCTGCCCACACTTCCCCTGACCTGGCAGGGGAACTTCCTTGTGGTCTGTAATTGACAGGGATGTTCCCCTGCTTTCTTTCCAGCTGGTGGGTCTCCAGAAAAGCAGTTAAAGTATCAAAGTAGCAAAGGTTGCTAGGCAGACTCCCTATATAAGCAGCTACAGCTCAGAGCTCGGGGCCCCTTGCTTTCTGCTCTCCCTTCAACCAAGAGGCTCCAATAAAGCGTGATTTGAGAAGAATCCTCCTCTGGTGGCTGTTCTTTCCTGTTGGTCAGGGAGTTCGCCGCACTTAAAGACTCTTATTTTACTTCTTAAATATGGGCTATTTCTTTCACAGAAACTAAATTGCTTCTTGAGTCTGTGCTGAATAATGTAACTACACTCATTGTATATCTTTTGCAAATATGCAAAGAGGTAATTATACTAAAAGGTTCATTTCTTTTATTGATTCCACTTACTTGTAAAATCTAAGAATCTGAGTATTTAGTCTTGATTTCATGAATACGCTCCACAGCTAAGTAATGTTATAGCACAAATAAACAGTCCGCTCAATGTGTAAGGGTTTGAGTTTCCTGAGTCTGAGGGAAAAGAAATAATAGATGGTGAGACATGAGCATGCGCCTGCTTCCACCAGTTTCTAGTGTGTCTAAACTCATGTAAGCGTAGTGGTCACCTTTAAGAAAGTCACAGCTCTAATTCAAAACTTTATGTATAGTGAAGAAGTGATTTATGTATAAAACCAAAGATAAAGGCTAACCAGTACCAATGCATCTTAAAAAGTAAAGACATAATTTGAACAACATTATAAAATCAGATCACAATTATAACAGGGCCACCTAGGGCTGAGCTACAAACCATGAGAAACAGCAGCATGCTAAGACCCATGTGGGCATCTGTATTAAATCTCTTCTCCGAGGGCTCTGGAATCACAGTGGAAGCCAGAGGCAGTAGATGTCTACAAGGAAATGTGCTTTCCAGACATGACACAGCAGTTGCACATATGAATGCACATCAGTGTGACAGCATGCACAAGACATGTGTAGTCTCATTGCTGATGAGACCCCAGCATGAACCATGAAGGTAGGCATGAAGCCTCTTCCCTACCTAAGTAGCTGTTGACAACGAATAGCTCCTGGGAGAAGAAAAGTCAGTTTCCTTTAAAACTGTAACCCTTCCTATATGGGTCTACACCAGGCCCTTTGCATATATATTAGCTTTATTTATGGTTCTTCTGAATGTGTGAACAAGTGTGTCATGATTCTTTTTTTTAAGCTATGTCTTTTTTATTTTATTTTTTTGGCAGTTCATTTGTATTTTATTTTTTTATTATTTATTTTTTTTGAAAAATTACAACCTCCTCCCCGTTTCCCATTTCCCTCCCCCGTTCCCCTTACTCCCTCCCCCCCCCCCCCTTCCCTCCCCCCCCCCCCCCCCCCCCCCCCCTCCCCCCCCCCCCCCCCCCCCCCCCCCCCCTTCCCCATCCCCCCCCCCTTTCCCTTCTCTGCCCCCCCCCCCCCCCCAAGATGGCTCAGTGGTTNGAGAAGTCCAAGGTTCTCCCACTTCTATCCAGGACCAGGAAGGTGAGCATCCAAACAGGCTAGGCACCCACACAGCCAGTTCATGTATTAGGATTGAAACCTAGTGCCATTGTCCTTGGCTTCTCATCAGCCTTCATTGTCCGCCATGTTCAGAGAATCCGGTTTCATCCCATGCTTATTCAGTCCCAGTCCCGCTGGCCTTGATAAGCTCCTAATAGATCAGATCCACTGTCACAGCAGGTGGGTGCAACCCTTGTGGACCTGGTGTATCATGATTCTTGTGCCTTCTCTTGGGACTCTTTCCCTTCTGTTAGTTTGCCTCTTCTAATTTCATTTTGATGGCTTTTGTTTTATCTTTTTATATCTTATTTTATTGTGTTTGGTTGTTATCTCTTAGAAGCCTGTTCTTGTCTGATGAGGAACAGAAACAGAGTGGATCCAGATAGGAGGGATGATGAGTAGCAAGAGGGACAACTGTAATCAGGATCAATATTGTGTAAGAAAATAAAACATTTTCAATAAAGGGGAAAATGACTTCCTAAAAGTTTATGGTTTTAACTCTCCTGTGAAGGGGCACCTTCCTTATTCTACATGCCTCTCATCTAACTAGCAATTGACAGTACATGGAACATTTTGGAACCATCCTTTCAAAGCCTATCTTATTCTTCATCTTCTTTTTTGAAAAGCATGTGTTCTTGGGGATAAAAGCATCCTGGTAAAGGGAGCTCTCCAAACTGTACCTCACAAAGACAGAAGAGCAGTACAGCTTCATAAGTAAGCAAAGAGCCTCAAATAAAGAAGGGGAGATGATAATTACCCTTGAGATCATGTTGGTGGTTCAGATTTTAGAATTAGAACATTGGCTATTTCCAGAAAGTACCAGGAACATGAGTGTGTCTCTATGTCACCCTATTACCTTCTTTTACCTTTATCACATCTCTTTCTTAGTTTTATCCACATATGCTTCACAGAGATGGGCTTTTTGTTATTTCACATTAACCTGACATTGCAAGCATTTCCTCTACTGATGAATTGTTTGTGACAGTGATTCTTAGTAACTCTGAGAATAATATCCAAAATGTATGTTTGTGGTTTTTTTTGTATCCAAAGACAATATTTTACTCCATAAAATAGATATTTTCTTTGAAAAAAAGGGATTGTGGCCCTTATAGATCTAGGATGGTCCAGTTGGAGGCTACATATCAAAGACAATATGAGCAACACAACTTGGATTTGATGTATTTAAAAAAGAAGGAAAAAGAGGACTGTTAACTGGGTAGGTAGTGGTATTTGACTATAGAATGAGTTAGGGAGAGGATAAATATAATCAAAATAGATCAAGTAATATTCTCAAAGAACTAATAAAATAAAAAAAACTCCTCTCCCAAAAATTTTTTAAATTTATTTATTTATTAAAGATTTCTGCTTCCTCCCCGCCACCGCCTCCCATTTCCCTCTCCCTCCCCTGATCAAGTCCTCCTCCATCATCAGCCCAAAGAGCAATCAGAGTTCTCTGCTCTGTGGGAAGTCAAAGGACCACCCACCTCCATCCAGGTCTAGTAAGGTGAGCATCCAAACTGCCTAGGCTCCCACAAAGCCAGTACTTGCAGTAGGATCAAAAACCCATTGCCATTGTTCTTGATTTCTCAGCAGTCCTCATTGTCCTCTATGTTCAGTGAGTCTGGATTTATCCCAAAAATTTTTAAGGAAAAGAAAATTCAACTGAAAACTCCTATTCTGAGGGAAAGTGGGCATCTATGTTTTAACCATTCCTTCTCAGAGGTTGGAGCTCTTATTGCTGAAAACACCATGTACTTTAACAAGACTGTGAGGTCCTGAGCTGGATATGACCAGAATATCTTCTTCCTGAGGACTGTTTTTCATGGTATCAGTAGGCACCATGTTAGTTCTCAAAAAAGGAAAAACCCGATAATCACACAGAATTATGATGTCTATGAACTAAAAATAATAACCATAATCATGATATTCCTTGGAAATGCAATAGTAGCATTCAAACTTTGAAATAACCAACATAACTTGAATTCAAAGTCAAGTCCATTCAACATGAGGGAAATCATGCCTGTTATAGGAAACTTAACTGACTTACCAGTGATAGTGAAGTCATAGATCTTAGAGGAGAACCCAAAACTACCACTTTATAATGCCACCATAATTCCAAACTTCATTCTAAATATTTATCTGTATACTCACAGATTGATTTATGCCTCCATCCTTGTCCAAAAATATCCCCTTGCAGCAGAATCTGAAAATTACACAAAGTAAAGTTTATCAATGTTCCAACAGCATATGACCATGTGGTTTCCAGCCACAACTGATACATACACAATGCAAATAGTAGAAGAGGAAGAAGAAAGAACAGAAACTTTGTAGTGTGATTGTGTCTCCTAGAAATATCAGAGAAGTTACACCCATGAAGTTACATCCACACAACTACCCAAACAAGACCTGAAAACAATAATGATAACAATAGACCTGCTAACATGAAAGGAGAAAATTTCATGGGACTTCAAATCTAGACAAAGAATTTCAGGCAACTAAGGGATACTGGGGGTAGGGAGAAAAGGCTTTCCCAGAAAAAAGCTTTCAAACTGGTTATCTAATACTAAGTGGCCAGCCTTGATAGCATATACATATAAGCAACATTATATATACTAGATAGATAGATGATAGATAGATAGATAGATAGATAGATAGATAGATAGATAGATAGATGTAGGATTCCCCTCTGTATTCTAGGTGTGTGTTTTATTGTCATTGGTTATTAAAGAAGCCATTTCAGCCTAATCCAAACAGAGATATAGAGAGAATAGGTAGAGTCAAAAAGAGACCATATATTTGCCAAAGGACACAGATGCCAGAGAACCTTATCTGTAAACCATGAGCCTTGTGTCAATACATGGAGTAATAGAAATTGACTAATTCAAGATGTAGGAGTTAGTTAATAAGTCTAAGATATTGGCCAAGCAGTGTTATAAGTAATATTGTTTTGTGTATTATTTCAGGTCTGGGCGTCCAGGAATGAACAAGCAGACACTGCTTACAAAATGGCATACCAACATTGGCTGACTACATTCACATAAATCCTGGGAGAGCTTAGGAAAGAATTCTAGACACACAAAAAAACAGTTAAGCATGACTTCTTGGTAGCAGTATTTTTTTCGGATTTGCTCTGTTTTCTAGAAATAAGCAGAGGCACGATTCCTTTAAGAGAGGTCTTCTTGACTCAGTGGTAGCAGCAAAAACTGTATGGCTCCTATAAAAAGGCTTCCTGCTAGTTGTATGAACAGCTCTGGCTCTTTCAGGAGACTGAACACTTAAATGGGGTTTGTGGGCAGTGTGCTACAAGTTACTTGGTGGCAGCATGAGCCATCTGTTTCCCAGAGTTGAGGTGGTGAGCTCGGCTCCCACCCTGTGGTTTCAGAACTGGAGGTAAAGATATCTCTGCCATATTGAAAGGCTGAGAGAGGCAGATCCAGCATCCAAGGCTGTTGAGTCCAAGCTACATACCATTTTAAAATGCTCCTTGTCATAAAAAAATTTAGATACACAATAGGAGAGATTCAGCCATAAAAGACGTATAAATATGACACAGTGTGTTTAAAAAGTGTGTGTAGACTTGAGGTCGGGGAAAGAATATAGACATCTATAAAAATTAGTTTTATAAAATAAAACAAAATCTTTAAAGAGACAGAATACAGACAGTCAAAGATTAAAGGAGTAAAGATAATAAAATAAATATTAAAAAGTAATAGAGTAAAATATAAGCCATGTAAAGATAGAAAATACACAGGGAGTCTGGATTATGCATATAATTGTGCTTTTTAAATTTTTGACTGTGAATGAGCTAAGTACAGAGAAGCATTTCATTGTACAGACTGCTAAGCTAAAACAACATATATTTTAAAGGTATCTTGACTTCAAAATTTGGGTCTAAGGATATGTTGCTTTGGAAAAGAGTTTTTGTTTCCACAGAGGATAGAAAACTGTGGATTTGTTACCAGCCAATATGTTTTGACCAAACAATGACCCAGACGGTCCAACATCCATGACAGCTTCAGGACTTTTGGCTGAGATGGGCCTACCACACAGGATGCCCCATGAAAGAGCTGATTAATTGCCCCTCCAATCAGCAGGAAGTAGTCTAGAGAACAATGCCCAAAATTCTGTAAATGTTTGTTTATAAATGCTTGCTTACATTTAACTGGGATATGCTATAGAGAAGAATACTTTGTATTGCTATTAATTTTGGTTTATTGATACAAGTTTAAGGTAAATTTTGTTATATGTATATTTCAGCTCTTGATTAAGGCATTGTGTTTGTGTAGCTCATTTAAAAATGAAATGTATAATTAAGAAATGCAGGTCAATAGATATCTATAATAGTCAAGCTTTTAGTCATGTTGGTTAGATTTTTTTAGATGTACAGAGGTACAATTCAGATGGATTTCAATCCTTTCAAAGACTTAAAATGTTGTAAGAACTTAGGACTTTTCATGACAAAGAGACACTTCTGCTCCTGGCAGCACCAATTTACTTCAAAAAATGATGAGCATTGAAGAGGCTCCTTAAGGAGTTTGTTAGCCATTTGGGCAAAAAAAAAAAATATTCTTGCCTAGACTGCTTGATGCTATGCTGTATAAACTGGACATGCAGGACCCACAAAAAATGAGTACTGAACTTGCCTAAAGGTAAGACAGTCCTTCAGAATTTCTTCTTCAGGAAAGTGTATGCCAGACATTATGCAGGACACAGAAGAAAGTAACTGACAAACTGCCAATATAGCCAGAACTGTCTTTGAAATTTCCTGTTTCATGAAAAAGTCTGTCAGATACTATGGGCCTGTAGACTGTAGATGGATGCTCCAATGTAACAGAAGAACTTTGAGTGACTGCCCAGGTAGTGAGATGTCTCTGTCAATTGTAAAGTTTTGAAAGTTGCTTACAATGTTCTTCCTATATGTTTAGGTAATATTAGATCCTTCTGGAAACTTTGAAGAGCTGAAATAAGATAGCTATACTTTTCCTTAGTGATGATAAAGGATAAATTAAATATGAAACTTTTGACTCACAAAGATAGAATAGATGATAGAGTATTTTCCTTAATTTGTCAAATACAAGTGGACTAAATATTTTACTATAATTCTTGCTTGATATCTGTTTTGTTATATATAATTTTACTATGGCAAAGTTAAAACCTTCCTTTTTATTTAGACAGAAAAGAAGAAACGATGTGGGATTTCCCCCTCTGTATGCTGTGAAAATGTTTTATTGCCATTTGTTAATTAAGAAGCTACTTTGGGCCTATAGCAGAACAGAACATAGGCTAGGAGGGGGGGGGGAGAGTAGGCAGACTCAGGAGATGCCATGTAGCTACCAAAAGAGAAAGACACCAGCTGTCAGCCAGAACCTTACCAGTAGGCCAGTTTTGTGATTGTACACAGATTAATAGAAATGCGTTAATTTAAGATGTAAGAGTTAGCTAGAAAAGGTCCTAAACTATTATTGGTCAAACACCGTTGCAATTAATATAGTTTCTATGTTATTATTTGGGTCTTAGTGGCTGGGAAATGAGTGAGTGACATCTGCCTAAATATAGAAAGACTCACAGACAGATATATAGATGATAGATTGAATGGATGGATGGATGGATGGATGGATGGATGGATGAATGGATATGTATATATGTTGGTGTGTGTGGTATATTGTAAAAACTAAAGAAGTAGAGGCCAAAAATGTGTGAAAAATATGTGTGCAGAAGAAGTATTGAAGGAATGATGTAGGAAATTATGTAATTACATTTTAATTTCCAAAACAAAAAGATATGTAAGTCCTTATGGGTAATTTTAATCCTACCACATGTAACACTGCAGGGATAAGCCCGCCCCTTGGGCGGGCCCAGCTTGGGCGAATGTTTACTGAGAAATTGGACGCGCAGACACTGTGCACCCCTTCCTGCTTCGGGTACTCCGCTGGAACTTTGGTTTCGTGAGTCTGGTTTTGTCATTAAAATTGTTCAAATACCTATTACTATTGGTCTTCATTAATCCAATCCGCCACATTTGGCACACCAACATGGGGCACATTAGCCCGCAGCGCCCACAGCAGGTCCTGGGCGGTCACGATTGCCGCAGCCCCGGCTCGCTGGCCCGCCTGCCCACTCTAGGCCCACAGTAGCGCCAACAGCAGCGCAGCGCACATCCCCCGCACTCGCTAGCCCGCCGCGGGTCCTGAGCTGCCCGCAGCCAGCACTTTGTTCCTCTCGCAGTGCCAGAGGAGTTAACCCCTCCCTCTCTGCCTTGACATTTGGAGCTGAACATGGAAGCTTAAATATTTGCGGTTTTACAACACAAACCGCCACATTTGGCCACGAAGGGGTCACTTTGAATAAATTTCGGTTTTGAGTTGTTTCAGACTGGCTCTCCATGTGGACTCAAGTGGACACTTTCACCACCTCTGGCAGGAACCAGTCATTACAGGTAAAAAAAATTTCCTTTTATAAATAAAATGTCTGAGAATATCACCATTCAAAATTTCAACAGCCTTTTTGAGTGTGCCATGTGGGAGATCCTACAAGAGGTGTCTAGCACCCCACATCTATGGATCCTTCTGGGAATAGTAGTTTTCCTTGGTATTAAGTGGTTTGACAACAAAAGTCTGATAGAGTCTTTAAGAGACGAATCCAGGATTCTTAAGGCAGAGGTTGAACATCTAAAAACTATTGGAGAAGAATCCAAGATTCTTAAGGCAGAGGTTGAACATCTACAAACGATTAAGCATGACAATGATCTTCTCAAGAATCAGTTTAAAGTTCTGCAGGAAGAGAACAGAACTTTGTTTACAAGACAATGGTGACTGAAAAAAATTTAGAAAAGGTTCAGGCTGATATTAAGGAGAAATTTATTACTATGGAAGAAGGAACAGCTGATTTAAATCGTAAATTTCATCATTATCTCAGAGAATAAAAACGGTTGAATGTGATAATTGAATTTTGTCTAAAGCTTATGACAGATTGGTGGAAAGATTGTCAATACAAGAAGGCACGGTTTATGCCCTAAAAATTATGTCCAAAGATGAGAACTTATCTCTAATGGGCAAACTTCATACTTTGGAATCCTCAATGAAGGCTTTGGAACATAATTCTGGACAGGAGATAAAGACATTGCAGAAGGCAATGGTGAATAGAATTGAAAAGATTGAGAAATTTCTAAATTCTGATAAAGAAGAACAAATGGTAGAAAGGCAAATTTTAGCTACATCTGTGGGTAAATCCCTCCGGGACAATTTCCACTAATCTCTACCTACAGCTCTACCTGCCTTTCCAGTAATAACAACAGAGAAGGTGATTGGTTCGAAAAACCCTAGGGTCATTAAGGAAGATACATGTGAGCCTGTCCGTATGAATGATCTCAAAGAAATTAAACAGGCTGTCATGACTTTTGAGATGCACTCCTCTTTTGTTAAAGAGATGCTAAAATCTTGGGCATCCACAAGCAGAGCTACATCATTGGACTGGCTCCAGCTGAGCTCTGCAGTCCTTGAGAGTGGGCCCCAATTAAAATGGAAATGCTTATTCAGACAAGAGACTAGACTTTTAGAACAGCAAGAAAAGGTGAAGGGAAGTGACATCTCCCTAGATAAAATTCTAGGTGAAGGACTCTTTTCTGACCCTCAGGAACAAGCTAATTTGGATGAAAACAATGGAATACCCAAATTAACATTCCTGCTACTTCTAGAGCCTATATTTCTGAGAATAATATTAAAAGATATTACAAACGGAGAAAACTGGCCATTCGGGCCATACAAGAACAAGCAATTGAAGCCCCTTCAGAGATACCAACAGCCTTGCCTCTAAAATGGTTGACTGAGAAACCAATATGGACAAAGCAATGGCCTCTAGCTGAGGAAAAGTTACAGGCTTTAGAACAGCTGGTACAAGAGCAATTAGATGCTCGACATATAGAAGAATCTACCAGTCCTTGGAATTCTCCAGTATTTGTGGTTAAGAAAAAAATCAGGTAAATGGAGAATGGTGACAGATCTCAGAGCTATCAACAAGGTTATTCAACCTATGGGTCCTCTGCAATCTGGAATCCCTTTGCCCTCTTTATTACCAAAAGGATGGCTTCTTATAGTTATTGATTTAAAGGATTGTTTTTTCACCATACCTTTACAAAAAGAAGATAGAGAAAAATTTGCCTTCACGGTGCCTACTTACAACAATTCTCAACCTTCCAAGAGGTACCACTGGGCCGTCCTCCCCCAGGGTATGTTAAATAGCCCCTCCTTGTGCCAATATTTTGTGAACCAACCATTGCAAATAATACGCAAGAAATTTCCCAAATCTATAATATACCACTACATGGACGACATCTTGTTATCCGATTCAAACATGGATACCTTGAACAGACTGTTTGAAGAAATAAAGATACTTTTACCTAAATGGGGATTGCAAATTGCTCCTGAGAAGATACAGAAGGGAGATTCTGTTAATTATTTAGGTTATAAAATAGGTTTGCAAAAAATTAAGACACAAAAGGCACAAATTAGGAGAGATCGCCTACGGACTCTTAATGACTTTCAAAGACTGTTAGGAGACATTTCCAGTCTACGACCAGCTGTTGGGATAACACCTGATCTAATAATTCATTTGAACAAAACCTTGGAAGGTGATAAAGACTTAAACAGTCCCAGAGAATTAACAGCTGAAGCAGAAAAGGAACTGACAATAATTGAGGAAAAATTACAACAGGCACATGTGGACAGGGTGAATCCAGAGCTCGATTGTATTCTCGTCATATTACCATCCAAAATTTCTCCTACAGGAATTTTAATGCAGAGAGATGATATTATCTTGGAATGGATCTTTTTACCACATAAACCAAGTAAAAAACTGAAAACTTATGTGGAAAAAGTCGCCGAGTTAATTATAAAAGGCAAGCTGAGACTTCGTCAACTAGCAGGCATAGACCCAGCAGAAATTATAGTGCCTTTCACTGCTGATGAACTAAAGAAATTATGGGAAGATAATGAAACATGGCAAAGAGCTTGTGCTAATTTTTTGGGAGACATTAATAACAACTATCCAAAAAGCAAGAGGCTTAACTTCATAAAGAGAACTTCTTGGATCCTTCCTCGAATCGTCCATGATGCTCCAATAACTGGAGCCCGTACATTCTATACTGATGCCAATAAAACATGGAAGGCAGGTTACAAATTGGAAGACTTGGGTAAGGTGGAACAAAGTCCTTATGATTCTGTCCAGTAGGCAAAATTATATGCCATTCTTATGGTGGTAAGGGATTTTAGAGAACCTATTAATATAGTTACTGATTCACAATACACAGAAAGTGTTATTTTACATATTGAAACTGCTGAATTTATACCTGATGATACAGAACTAACCTCATTGTTTATCCAGGTTCAAGATTTGATCAGGAACAGGCTTTGCCCTATGTACATAACACACATCTAATCCCATACGGGTCTGCCAGGTCCTCTAGCACAAGGTAATGCAGACATTGATCAGTTATTGATTGATAGTGTGCTAAAAGCCTCTGAATTTCATAAAAGACATCATGTTAATAGCAAAGGTTTGAAGAAAGAGTTTTCTATTACACGGCAACAAGCTAAGGAGATTGTAAAGAAATGCCCTACTTGCTCTTTATATAATCAAACGCTACTGCCAGCAGGGGCTAATCCAAAGGGCACCCATAGGAATGAAATTTGGCAGATGGATGTGTTCCACTTTGCAGAATTTGGCAAATTGAAGTATGTTCCCCACACCATTGACACTTATTAAGGCTTGCAGTGGGCAATTGCGTTAAGTTCAGAAAAAGCTGATTCAGTAATCGCTCATTTATTAGAATTCATGGCTATCATGTGTATACCTACACAAATAAAGACAGATAATGGTCCTGCTTATGTCTCTAGGAAAATGAAACCTTTTTTTGACTATTAAAATATCAAGCATGTCACAGGTATACCATACAATCCTACAGGTCAAGCAGTCATAGAAAGATCAAATTGAACTATAAAGGATATGTTGAATAAACAGAAAGGGGTGGAAAACACCCCCAGAAATAGGTTACATAATACTTTGTTAACCTTGAATTTTCTTAA
>NW_026068220.1:923018-926389 GCF_014885135.2 Alexandromys fortis
TATATATATATGTTTTTTTTGAACACTTCTTTATAAATATGTAGAGCTGGTTTTGGAGTTGGACTATGGCTCAGTCCCTCTTCAATTCCAAGCCTGTTGATAAGAGATATCTCAGAGGTTCTGTCTCAGATCAGGAGCCATGAAATGGGACAGAATGAGGATAATTATATACTTGATAAACTTTTTTTTGCTTTTCTTCATATCTGTGTCTTTCTTTATATGTCAGTATATGTCCTTGTTGTTAATGTTTAAATTTCCCATAACAAGCAACAAATTTTCCTATAGTAATTTTTGAAGTTTCCAGGATGAAGATGGGGCCCCACAACATCAACTCAACCTGGTTTTTACGACGTCATGAATATTTTTTTTTCTCTTTTCTATGCTCTAATATAAGACCTGTTTTTTGGTACCAACTGCACAAGACAATTTCGAATGGTGCACATTTTTGACAACACTCTGGCCAGACCTTCTCAAGCGCTCAGGGACTACTTATAATTTTCTTAGGTCAAAGGTTAATTTGGGAATTTTACCATCATTTGCTTTCACAGAAGCTCCTAAGGAGAACATAGCCCCCATGTCAGCTTGAAGCAATCTTAGAGGACGAAGTCCCCTCTCCCAACATAATTTGCCCTCAGGGTTAGGGACATCTATTAGTGGTTGTTTTGGGATTGAGGGGATAGGGAGATGTTTTATGGAATAGGGGTATGTTCAAAAAAAAAGGGGGGGATTAACTGGTTTGATGGGATGATTGGTAGTTTTGAGTTACTGTTTTTAGAAAATTGTATTGGTACTGTTTCCTATATATTGACATATTGAATATTGAATGTGAGTGTTCCTGCCTCTATTTTTGTATAAGAGTATGCTTATATTGTATTGAAACATCTACCATATCACAATGTACATTTCTACCTCTGCCCTCCTATGCATCAGTTTCATTATTAATGTATCTTTCCTAGGAAGGCGTAAGTCACAAACAATGCCACACCAGTTTGGAATTATGATTAATAGGGTGGTATTTACTTAAAGAGGAAAAAACTTACAGATCACCATCCCAGACAACAGCCCTCTTCGCAAACAGGGAGTCTAGTCGCCGGCAGAGCAGGAAGTGAAGAGAGAGAGCAGAGGGAAGTAGCCACTTGTTTAAAGGGAGAGAGACCACGCCCCAATGGGCTGGTATCTCAGCAGCTATTGGTTGGAGGAGCGGAAGGACCTCCCGCAACAAAACTACAGAATCTAATTGCCCATCAGAGGTCCTGACTTACATGTGTGACCCTCTGATGCATCTTCTGAGTTTGGTGTCAGGCTGATCCTGACCAATCTTGTATTGTTGGGAAATGCTATGAATATTGGTATTAGCATTTCTTCCAAAGAACCTAGACAACAATGAGGACCCTAAGAGAGACATACATGGATCTAATTTACTTGGGAAATAGAAAAAAAAAAAGATATCTAAATTGGGAGCATGGGGATCATGGGAGAGGGTTGAAAGGGAGGGGAGAGGTAGGGAAGGAAGCAGAGAAAAATATATAGCTCAATAAAATCAATTAAAAACAAACAAAATTGCTTCCAGCACTATCTGTAAAACCATCTTCAAAATCTTTTTCTTTGACTTTTACTAGTGAAGGTGGAAAGTTTTCCTTAGGGACATATATATTTCCCTGTTCCCAATATCCATCCTTCCATTATCCCAACTATCCCATTCCCCCAAGTTCTCCCTATCCTCCCCTTCTCACTTTTCTCTCCCCATATCCCCATTCCCCCATCCCTCCCAACCCCCCAATTTCCAAATTTTTTGCTCATCACTCTTGACTATGTCCAATATCCAGGAGGATAAGTATATGTTTTTCTTTAGGTTCACCTTCTTATTTAGCTTCTCTAGGATCCCGAACTATAGGCTCAATGTCCTATATTTATGGCTAAAAACCAATTATGAGTGAGTACATCCCATGCTCATCTTTTTGGGTCTGGGTTACCTCACTCAGGATAATGTTTTCTATTTCCATCCATTTGCATGCAAAATTCGAGAAGTAATTGTTTTTTTTACCACTGAGTAGTACTCTAATAAGCATATATTCCACACTTTCTTCATCCATTCTTCTGTGGAAGGGCATCTACGTTGTTTCCAGGTTCTGGCTATTACAAATAATGCTGCTATGAACATAGTTGAACAAATACTTTTGTAGTATGATAGGGCATCTCTTGGGTATATTCCCAGTAGTGGTATTGCTGGCTCCTGGGGTAGGTTGATCCAAAATTTCCTGAGAAACCACCACACTGCTTTCCATAGTGGTTGCACAAATTTGCATTCCCACCAGCAATGGATGAGTGTACCCCTTACTCTACAATCTCTACAGCAAAGGCTATTGTTGGTGTTTTTGATTTTAGCCATTCTGACAGGTGTAAGATGGTATCTCAAAGTTGTTTTGATTTGCATTTCCCTGATCGCTAAGGAGGTTGAGCATGATCTTAAGTGTCTTTTGGCCATTTGAACTTCTTATGTTGAGAATTCTCTGTTCAGTTCAGTGCCCCCATTTTTTTAATTGGGTTAATTAGCATTTTAAAGTCTAGTTTCTTGAGTTATTTATATATTTTGGAGATCAGACCTTTGTCTGTTGTGGGGTTGGTGAAGATCTTCTCCCAGTCAGTGGATTGCCTTTTTGTCTTAGTGACAGTGTCCTTTGCTTTACAGAAGCTTCTCAGTTTCAGGAGGTCCCATTTATTCAATGTTGCCCTTAATGTCTGTACTGCTGGGGTTATATGTAGGAAGTGCTCTCCTGTGCCCATATGTTGTAGTATATTTCCCACTTTCTCTTCTATCAAGTTCAGTGTGTTCAGACTGATATTGAGTTCTTTAATACATTTGGACTTGAGTTTTGTACATGGTGATAAAAAATGGATCTATTTTCATTCTTCTAAAGGTTGACAACCAGTTCTGCCAGCACCATTTGTTGAAGATGCTCTCTGTCTTTTATTGTATATTTTTAGCTCCTTTATTGAAAATCAGGTGTTCATAGGTTTGTGGGATAAAATCTGGGTCTTCTACTCGATTCCATTGATCGACTTTTCTCTTTTAAGGCAATACCAAGCTGTTTTCAATACTGAAGCTCCGTAATAGAGTTTGAAGTCAGGGATGGTAATGCCTCCATACATTCCTTTATTGTTTAAGATTGTTTTGGCTTTCCTGCTTTTTTGTTTTTCCATATAAAGTTGATTATTGTTCTCTCAAGCTTTGTGAAGTATTTTGATGGGGATTGCAATTAATCTATAGATTGCTTTTGGGAGAATTGCCAGTTTTACTATGTTGATCCTCCCAATCCAAGAGCAAGGGAGATCCTTCCATTTTCTGGTATCCTCTTCAATTTCTTTCTTCA
>NW_026068220.1:935930-940179 GCF_014885135.2 Alexandromys fortis
CATTTGAACTTCTTATGTTGAGAATTCTCTGTTCAGTTCAGTGCCCCCATTTTTTTAATTGGGTTAATTAGCATTTTAAAGTCTAGTTTCTTGAGTTATTTATATATTTTGGAGATCAGACCTTTGTCTGTTGTGGGGTTGGTGAAGATCTTCTCCCAGTCAGTGGATTGCCTTTTTGTCTTAGTGACAGTGTCCTTTGCTTTACAGAAGCTTCTCAGTTTCAGGAGGTCCCATTTATTCAATGTTGCCCTTAATGTCTGTACTGCTGGGGTTATATGTAGGAAGTGCTCTCCTGTGCCCATATGTTGTAGTATATTTCCCACTTTCTCTTCTATCAAGTTCAGTGTGTTCAGACTGATATTGAGTTCTTTAATACATTTGGACTTGAGTTTTGTACATGGTGATAAAAAATGGATCTATTTTCATTCTTCTAAAGGTTGACAACCAGTTCTGCCAGCACCATTTGTTGAAGATGCTCTCTGTCTTTTATTGTATATTTTTAGCTCCTTTATTGAAAATCAGGTGTTCATAGGTTTGTGGGATAAAATCTGGGTCTTCTACTCGATTCCATTGATCGACTTTTCTCTTTTAAGGCAATACCAAGCTGTTTTCAATACTGAAGCTCCGTAATAGAGTTTGAAGTCAGGGATGGTAATGCCTCCATACATTCCTTTATTGTTTAAGATTGTTTTGGCTTTCCTGCTTTTTTGTTTTTCCATATAAAGTTGATTATTGTTCTCTCAAGCTTTGTGAAGTATTTTGATGGGGATTGCAATTAATCTATAGATTGCTTTTGGGAGAATTGCCAGTTTTACTATGTTGATCCTCCCAATCCAAGAGCAAGGGAGATCCTTCCATTTTCTGGTATCCTCTTCAATTTCTTTCTTCAAAGACATAAAGTTCTTGTCGAATAGATCTTTCACTTCCTTGGTCAGAGTTACCCCCAAGATATTTTATTCTATTTGTGGCTATCGTGAAAGGTGTTGCTTCTCTGAATTCCCTCTCTGCATCCTTATCCTTAGTGTATAGGAGGGCAACTGATTTTTTGGAGTTGATCTTGTATCCTGACACATGACTAAAGTAGTTTATCAGCTGTAGAAGTTCTTTTGTAGAGTTCTTGGGGTTGCTTATGTATACTATCATATCATCTGCAAATAATAACAGTTTGACTTCTTCATTTCCAATTTGAATCCCTTTGATTCCCTTATGTTGTCTTACTGCTATTGCTAGAACTTCAAGCACTATATTGAAGAGGTATGGGGAGAGTAGACAGCCTTGTCATGTTCCTGATTTTAGTGGAATGGCTTTGAGTTTCTCTCCATTTAATTTGATGTTAGCTGTCAGGTTGCTGTAAATAGCTTTTACTATATTTAGATATGACCCTTGTATCACCAATCTTTCCAAGACCTTTATCATAAAAGGATGTTGGTTGAATTGTGTCAAATGCCATTTCAGCATCTAATGAAATGATCATATGTTTTTTTTTTCTTTCAGTTTATTGATATGATGGATTATATTGATAGATTTGCATATGTTGAACCAGCCCTGCATCTCTGGGATGAAGCATACTTGATCATAATGGATAATTTTTCTAATGTGTTCTTGGATTTGGTTTGCCAGCATTTTATTGAGAATTTTTGCATCAATATTCATGAGTGAGATAGGCCTGTAATACTCTTTCTTGGTTGGGTCTTTGTGTGTTTTTGGTATTAGGGTAACTGTAGCTTCATAAAAGGAATTTGGCAATGACTCTTCTGTTTCTATATTGTGAAATACATTAAGGAGTATAGGTATTAGCTCTTCTTGGAAGTTCTGGTAGAAATCTGCATTGAAACCATCTGGTCCTGGGCTTTTTTTGGAAGGGAGGTTTTTTGATAACAGTTTCTAATTCTTCACGACTAACAGGTCTATTTAGATTGTCCACCTGGTCTTGGTTTAACTTTGGTATATGGTACTTATCTAAAAAGATACCCATTTCTTTTGCATTTTCCAGTTTTGTGGCATACAGGCTTCTGTAGTAAGATCTAAAGATTCTCTGAATTTCCTCTTTGTCTGTAGTTATGTCCCCCTTTTCATTTCTGATCTTATTAATTTGTGTGTTCTCTTTCTGCCTTTTGATTAGTTTGGATAGTGGTTTGTCAATCTTGTTGATTTTCTCCAAGAAACAACGTTTTCTTTCATTGATTCTTTGGATTGTTTCCTGTGTTTCTATTTTGTTGATATCAGCCCTCAGTTTGATTACTTCCAGTCTTCTACTCTTCCTTGGTGAGTCTGCTTCTTTTTTTTCTAGAGTTTTCAGGTGTGCTGTTAAGTCTCCAATGTGTGCTTTCTCCATTTTCTTTAAGTGGTCACTTAGTGCTATGAACTTTCCTCTTAGCACTGCTTCCATAGTGTCCCATAGGTTTGAGTATGTTGTCTTTTTATTTTCATTAAATTCAAGGAAGACTTTAATTTCTTTCTTTATTTCTTTCTTGACCAAGATGTGGTTCAGCAGTTGACTGTTCAGTTTCCTTGAGTTTGTCGGCTTTCTTGGGGTAGCCTCATTGTTGAATTCTAACTGTAATCCTTGGTGATCTGATAAAACACGGGTGGTCACTAAAATTTTTTTGTATCTGTGGAGGTTTGCTATGTTACCGAGTATGTGGTCAATATCTGAGAAGATTCCATGAGCTGCAGAGAAGAAGGTATATTCTTTCCTATTTGGGTGGAATGTCCTATAGATGTCTGTTCAGTCCATTTGCTTCATTACCTCCATTAATTGTGAGAAAGTTGTGTTGAAGTCTCCTAATATTAGATGTCTGCCTTGAGTTCTTGTAATGTTTCTTTTACATAAGTGGGTGCTTTTATATTAGGGGCATAGATATTCAGGATTGAGACTTCACCTTGATGAATTGTTCCTGTTATGAGTATAAAATGACCATCTCTATCTCTTCTGATTGATTTTAGTTTGAAGTCAGATTTGGTAGAAATTAGTATAGCCACATCCGCTTGTTTCTTAGGTCCATTTCCTTGAAAAACCTTTTCCCAACCCTTTGCTCTGAGTAGATGTCTATTTTTGTGGTTGAGGTGTGTTTCTCATAAACAGCGGAATGTTGGATCCTGTTTTCGTATCCAATCTCTTAGCCTGTGCCTTTTTATAGGTGAGTTGAGTCCATTGATTTTAAGTGATATTAATTTCCAGTGGTGTTGACTTCAGTTGTTATTATTTTTTTGGTAGTAGAGTTTGTGTGTTCCCCTTCTTTGAGTTGTGCTGGTGAAGGGTCGCTTGTTGTCTGAGTTATTATAGGCAGTGTTGGCAATGTTGGATTCCTTGGGTTGTGATTTTCCTTCTATTACTTTCTGTAAGGCTGGGTTTGTGGCTATGTATTGTTTAAATTTGTTCTTATCCTGGAATATTTTGTTTTCTCCATTGATAGTGAACGATAGCTTGGCTGCGTATAATAGTCTGGGTTTGCATCCATGGTCTCTTAGTTCCTGCAGTACCTCTATCCAGGACCTTCTGGCTTTCATGGTTTCCATAGAGAAGTCAGGTGTAAGTCTGATAGATTTACCTTTATAAGTAACTTGACCTTTTTCCTTTGCAGCTCTTAATATTCCTTCTTTAATCTGTATGTTTTGTGTTTTGATTATTATATGGCGAGGGGATTTTTTTTTTGATCCAGTCTATTCGGTGTTCTGTATGCTTCTTGAATATTCATAGGAATATCTTTCTTTATGTTGGGAAAGTTTTCTTCCATAATTTTGTTAAATAAATTTTCTGGGCCTTTGAGCTGTAATTCTTTTCCTTCTTCTATCTCTATTATTCTTAGGTTTGGTCTTTATATTGTGTCCAATATTTCCTGAATGTTTTGTGATGAGAATTTGTTGGATTTGCTGTTTTCTTTGATCAGTACGTTTATTTTCTCAATGGTGTCTTCAGAGTCTGACATTCTTTCTTCTATCTCTTGTATTTTATTAGTTATGCTTGTTTCTGTAGTCTCTGTTCATTCTGCTAGATTATCCATATCCAGTCGGCCCTCAGTTTCTGTTTTCTTCCTTGCCTCCATTTCAGTTTTCAATTCTTGAACTGTTTCCATTACCTGTTTGATTGATTTTTCTTGGTTTCCCAGGGTATCATTTACGTATTTATTCATCTCTTCAAACTTTTTGTTATATTTCTCATCCATTTCTATAAGGGCATTTTTTTACATGCTGTTTAAGGGACTCTATCACTTTCATAATGTCAATTTTTCCCCTTCTTCTGGATTAG
>NW_026068220.1:940579-947790 GCF_014885135.2 Alexandromys fortis
TGGTTTTCAAGTAGGTTAACTCTGTTTTTACAATTTTTCTGTTTTTTTTTTTTTTTTTTTGTAGACTCTGCATTTTATTTCTGCTTTAATTTTGTACTTTTTTTTACAGGATCTTCCTGTGTATACCTGGCTACCATGGATCTCACAGTGTCGTTCGTATTTAGCCCCAAATACAGAGACAACACAAAGATTTTTACATCCCATGAGGTTAAAAATCATGCAAGATTCAAGGCATAAGAGACTGCAAAACACTCAGCCCTAAATATAACTTCTATCTTTTCCCTTTCTTTCAAGTCTCAGGCACCATCACAGAAGAGGCTTAAACATTTTAAGAACTGGAGGCAGTGGATGACGGCAATGAGGTATTTTCTTCTGGACACAGCAGGACAGCTATGAACTCACTGAGTTCTTATAATTTCATATGACTATGTGTTCCTCAATCAGACAAAATCCTAGCAGGGAGAGAGGAGATGGGAATACAATCACATCCCAAACTTTGTAGCTATCAGCAGTTATTAGCTGTCGAAAAAAGGAAAATCAGTTCTAGCTAGGTGTATAACTGGCTGGTACATCAATGGTTCAGGCATGGAGGAGCACAGATGGAAGAATATTTAAGCAGTACAATTGGTCTTTAAGGGTTAAAAATGGGGAGGGATAAGAAATAGGGTAGCTAAACCTGGGAAGTAATGAGAGTGAATATAAAGCATACTGTATGAATTTTTTTTTATTTGTTTCAAAGAACAAATTAAAAAAAAATCTCTGTTACTCCATTTTCAGGGGCCAGAAACTTCCCATGGCAAAACACTAATGGACATAAAAGGAAAAGGAGAGAGGCATGTCAAAAATTAAAAAAAAAAATTCTCATTTAGCTTATGTGATATTTTCATGAACATTACCTCTTTACTATTTGTGTTCTCTTATTCTTCCATGAACTTCAAAAGAGTTGCTGCCTTGAATTCTATGCTAATCAATTTGGGAACTTCCATGATTCTAGCCAGGTCAATTCCTGCAGCCTTAGTAAGTTCACTTGTTGTTTTCATGTGATTCTTTTATAGGAAAATAGATGTTCTTTTGTCTTTTCAAGATGACTTGGACAAAGAAAATCTTTTAGTCAATTGAGCAGAGTTGTAGGAAGGTTAATGTTTGTGCATGAATCACCTTCAGTGTCTGGGGCCTGTGTTGTGTGAGACAACGCTCATGGGGCATAAGGATTCATGTGTAATGAAGACTGCTAACCACAGCAAGTCGAAGAACGTTTGGGATTCTTGCATCAGGTGGCTGTTATATGGAAAATGAATGGCCAGGGATGGCATTGGGTAGGCTGGTAAAATGATCCCTAAGCAGTAGGCCTACTGTTCTGAAATGAAAACAGCTAATTGTGTTTTAATGTAGATGAGTCTCCTACAGTCTTTGGTTTTTATTAACATACACAACTAATAACATAGACTGCTAAATGGGGTGCTGAGAGTCTGGTGTGTATTTGCTCATGACATTTAAATATTTTACACCATGGTAGTTATACCAATTCTTCATGGTAAACCCACTTAGGTTTGGTCTACTCACTTAAGTTGGATCCAGCTGTTCTCTAGTTTTGTAAATATGTAAATCCCATATTTGAATGGAAATATAATGATAAACACAGATGATACATTTTTTCCTTTAATAAACCTGCAGATCTTTTTTTTTTTTCAACACACCTTTTGAATTACTTTACACTGCCTCCTTCTTCATTAAATGGTCATTTAGAGGAGGAACATTAGCTTAAGAATTTTCTCGCTCTCCACAATCTGCTCTCCAATTATATCCCTGTACTCCATTCAAAACATGGAAATTTGCTATAGTTACATGACCTCTTGCTATTCATGTGTACATTTTTGATACAATGATGAGTAAGGACCAATGAAATCAATCAACTAAAACTATTCTAAATCACACGGTTCTGCTCCCCTGTCCCTTGGGGTTTGCATTGACATGTCCAGGTTTTACTGTTTTATTGTGTTTAGCTATAAACCTCTTTAAAATCTTCTCAGAGGGTATTTATTCTGTGTCCAGGTCATATAGCCAATGAATACCTGGGGAATGGTAAAATGTTTATTGGTGTAGCTAACTGGCAAAAGGCAAGCTAAGTCTTAGACACACTAAGATGGTTCACCTCACCTGAGCAAACACTGTGCTATCTACATCATGTGTGAAGCTGGGTAACTGGTAAAATGCCATCTTAGGAAGGGAGGGGAGAGGGAGTGAAAACCAGGGAAAATAATCTAATCTAACAAAATGCTCCAGTGAAAATAGATGAATTTTCTGTCCACATAGTTTGCAGTCCCATTACTTTCTGTAACATGCTGAGAAGTAAACCCCCAGCTTTTTCTGCAGTGACTTTATACTAAAGATCACCAGTACACCTTAGACATGTCTCATCTGCTGATGTTATTTCTCTCATATAACCGTTCAACTTTGCCCCTCTTAGACTCATAATTTATTTGTTTTAAGTATATATTTGCAAATACATTCAAATAAGTTCATCTTCAATGTTTTCTTTCGTGATGTTTCTCTCTTCTTACCCTTAAAAGTATCAAGTATATTGTTGGAGGAGGGTGTCACTTGTGTTGAAATAGGAGGGGTGGGGCTGCATCCCCAGCACCCTGGCCACCTGCTAGCTTATTCCCGAAATAACAACACACAAACTGTATTCAATTAAACACTGCTTGGCCCATGAACTCTAACCCTTACAGGCTATTTCTCGCACCTGGACTAGCCCATTTCTAATGATGTGTGTAAGCACCCCAAGGTGCGCTTACTGGGAAGATTCTAGCCTCCGTCCATCCTGGGTCGGAGCTGCCTGGGAGAGCAGAGCCTGGCGTCTCTGCTCCAGAGAGCAGAGCTGTTGAGTATACCCGGGAGAGCTGAGCATGGCGTCTCTGCTCCAGAGAGCAGAGCTGCCGGGTCTCTCCGGGAGCAGAGCAGAGTCTGACCTCACTTCCTCTTCCTCCCAGAATTCTATTCTGTTTACTCCACCCACCTACGTTCTAACCAATAAAATGGGCCAAGCCAGTTTTTTTTATTAGCCAATGACCTTCCTCCATCATTTCCCTTTTTCTGTTTAAACAAAAAAAGGAAGGCTTCAACTTAACATAGCAAAATTACATATAACATTAGGAGCGTCAGGGCTGTGTTCCCGGCACCCGGCCACCCACATGGCTAGCTTATGCCCGAAATAATTACACGGAAACTTGATTTTTTTTAAACACTGCCTGGCCCGTTATCTGTAGCCTCTTATTGACCAGCTCTTACATATTGTTCTAACCCATTTCTAATATTCTGTGTAGCCCACGAGGTGGCTTACCAGGGAGGATCTTAACCTGCGTCTGTCTGGAGTGGGAGAACCATGGTGACTCCCTGACTCAGCTTCTTTTTCCCAGCATCCTCTTCTGTTTACTCCACCCACCTAAGGGTTGGCCTATCAAGGGGCTTAGGCAGTTTCTTTATTAATAAGAAATCACTCCCACATCACACTTGTTAGTTCCTGCCCACCTGGCTAGCTTAGACCTGAAATAATCACACAGAAACTGTATTATTTAAATCACTGCTTGGCTTATTAGCTCTAGCTTCTTATTGGCTAACCTTATATATTAATTTAACCTATTTTTATGAATCTGTGTATTGCCACATTATTGTAGCTTACTGGCTAAAGTTCCAAACAGTGTCTGTCTCCAGGAGCTCCATGGCATCTTTCTGACTCAGCCCCTCTTTCTCCCAGCATTCAGCTTAGTTTTCCCTGTCTAGCTAAGTTCTGCCCTGCTATAAGTGCAAAGCAGTTTTTTTATTCAATAATGGTAATCACAACACACAGAGGGGATATCAGTATTTTTTTTTTTTGCCATTTGTTTTTTCAAGAAAAATATCTAAGAACTTAGAAAAATTTTCCCTAGGCATATTTTTTATTCAGTTTACATTTATATTGTATATTTTATTATTTTGACTGTATACAGTACAATACTAATGCATCTCCTAAAATTAAAAAGGTTAGAAAAGGATTAGCTTATATTGATGAAAATTGCAACTGCAAGCCATGCAAAATCTTTATTTCTTGTTGATAAAACTGAACATTTCTTACTTCATAGATTTTTTTTGTTTAATGTCATTTAAATGCAGTAGAATTCAGTTTATGAAGAAAAATATTTTAGATATCATTTAATTTCACTGGATAAATTAATTGAAGACTCAGAAAGGGACCATGAAACCAATGCTTTATATTCTGGGACTGTCACAATGAGCAGCTTCACTTATTGTAATTTTGTTCAGAGGAGCTTGAATTTTGCTGAGTATGAAGTTTTAAAAATCAGGAGACATTGTTACATATAAATTAAAACTGTAAATGTCAGTCTAGCTCTGATTTATTTAATGAAAAGGTATTCAATGATTTAATGATTGACTCTATTTAAAAATCTATATTTAACTTATTCATTAGAGATTCATAGGCCCATTCTTAGTAATAATATTTTATAACCAGTTGTATTTAAAATTAGTTTTCAGGGAATGATATATCTGTATAATTATCTACTTTTAATTGGAATTTGGAGATGAAGACCTTCACTGAAGGCTTCCAATTAATAAGGTAAGCATGTGACCAACACCATATTGAAAAGCAGATTCATGCTTCAAGTTCTTTTTCTGAGTCAGTATGATCCTCACAAGCACCATGCTCATAATAGAGTCATATCTATAATGTGATTTATAATAGCAAGTGATTATTTGTATGTTTATTTCTTGGCCCCCAGAATCAATCTATTTTATGCCACAAAGGCGTTTTAAATCACTGATAAAGCCTGTCATGAAGATTATTACAGGAAAATAACTAGCTATGAATAACCAAGGGAGTAAGTGCTTTGAAAGGGCCTCATGTTTGTTAACAGAAAGATGAAAAGTCAGAAGCCAGATAGAGACTCACCTGCAAATTCTGCTTCTTCAGAGAAAAGCCCTGTCTCAGCCGTCCTGCAAATGAACTAAGTGAATACTAGTTTTCACATCTATTCTATGAGCAAATTAAAGACAGAGAAAACGCTAGAGCAGATAAGGCCCACAGGTGGTGTGGGAGAATGGTCTGTATTCTGTCAATTATATTTTAAATAAACGCTGATTGGCCAGTTGCCACGCAGGAAGTATAGGTGTGTCAATGAGAATAGAAGAATTCTGGGAAGAAGGAAGCCCATTCCTCCACAGTTGTGAGCCTACCATGGAAGAAGCAAGATGTGATTGCCTTGCTGAATAAAGGTACTGATCCATGTGGCTAGCATAGACAAGAATAATAGGCTAATATAAGTTATAAGAGATAATAAGAAGCTTGAGCTAATGGGCCAGTCAGTTTATAGTTAATGTAGACCTTTGTGTGATTTCTTTTAGACTTAAGAATGTGGGAACTTGACAGAACAAGGACTGGGCAGGACAGAAAACCTTGGTCAACAAATGGCACCCACGTGGACAACATCCACATAAAGAGCTTAGGAAGTAAATCTAGACAGAAAAGAATAGAGTTAAGCATGGCTTATTGATAACAGCATTTTCTCAGATGGGCTCTGCTTCCTAGAGGCAAGTACTCTCATTTAAGAGAGGCTTCCTGACTTAGCAATAGCTGCAAAACCTTGCAGCTCTTTTAAGAGGTCCTGCCACAAAACACTTAAATGGTGTTGATGAAAAGCTGACCACATGCTTTTTGGTTTTCAGCTGTAGCAGGAAAAAAAACACACTGTTTTAAAATGTCTGCTTTCTGGGCCATCCTGCTAGGGCAAACTCTGACTCTTTCAGGCAGGAGGTCTGACTACGGAGCATTTGAATGTGGTTTGTGAGCACACTGCTGCAGCTTGCTTGCTGATGGGGACTTTGAAATGCCATAGAGTTGTGGCTCCAGCCAGTACCTCCTCCACGAGGCTGGAATCTCAGAAAGCTAAGGAATGGGCTGGATTCAGCTGTCAAAGCCACGGCTTTAATCCTACCCATGTGGTCAGAAAAAAGAGACAGATACAGTATAGAGATTCAAAAATGAAGAAAAACATCTAAATGGTTTACAGTGTGCTAAAATATATGTAGGCTTGGGAGAATAAAGAAAGAGGTTAAAGTCCTTAAAATACAAAAGAAAGAGAGTAGTTGGGTTTGGTGGCACACACCTTTAATCCTACACTTGGGAGACAGAGGCAGGCAGACATCTGTGAATTCAAGGTGTGACAGCACACACCTTTAATCCCAGCACTTGGGAGACAGAGGCAGGCAGATATCTGTGAGTTCAAGGACAGCCTGATTTACAAAGTAAATTCCAGGACAAAGATATACAGTGAAATTATGTCTCAAAAAGCCAAATTAAAAAAGTAAAAATAAAAGAATGGAGGTTAAAATAAAGCTATGTAAAGATGAAAAATACACAGAGAGCCTGGATTATTATGCTCTCTTTAAATTGTTTAAATGCTGAGGAAGGAGCAACAGCTGCTAAAAGATATTTGTGTATAAATGCTGCTAAATTAATCTGAGATAGATATTTTAAAAATACCTTGACTAAAAATTGAAGTCAAAAGGTTTGTTACTTTGGAGAAGATTTTTTGTTTCCACAGGAAATAAGAGGCTGTGGATTCATTCTGAGTTAAGAAAAATCAGGTTTGTTCAAGTAAAACCACCTGAGAAACCTCTGGTAGGAACTAATGGCCCAGATGTCAGAGTTCTACATACAGAACAGATTGAAGAAAGTATGGAATATATACATATTAGAATACTACTCAGCAGAAAAAAAAACAAGTACTTCTTGAATTTTGCATGCAAATGGATGGAAATAGAGAACACTATCCTGAGTGAGGTAAGCCAGACCCAAAAAGAGGAACATGGGATGTATTCGCTCATATTTGGTTGCTAGCAATAAACAAAGGACATTGAGCCTATAATTAGTGATCCTAGAGAAGATAAATAAGGAGAACCCAAAGAAAAACATATAGGCATCCTCCTGAATATTAACCTTCATCAGGCTATGAAACGAGACAGAGACAGAGACCCACATTGAAGCACCGGACTGAAATCTCAAGGTCCAAATCAGGAGCAGAAGGAGAGAGAGCACGAGCAAGGAACTCAGGACCGTGAGCGGTGCACCCACACACTGAGACAATGGGGATGTTCTATCGGGAACTCACCAAGGCCAGCTGGCCTGGGTCTGAAAAAGCCTGAGATAAAACCGG
>NW_026068220.1:948899-949717 GCF_014885135.2 Alexandromys fortis
AGGGCAGAAAACCCTGACTACTCTCAGGACTGGAGAGGGAAAGGGAGAGGGAGTGGGGGGCGTGGGAGGGAAATGGGAGGAGGGAAGGAGGTAGAAATTTTTAATTAATAAATAAATAATTTTTTTTTTAAAAAAAGATGCTGCCTGAGATAAACAAGCCTCACAGGATACTCCAGTCAGGACTTGATCATAACTCTAAATTTTCTTTAGGTCCCATAAGATTATCAGAGCCCCCAACCAGCTGAAAGTAGCCTGGAAAACTATGTCCACATTCCCAAAAATGGACTATTGATATTTTCTTTTATTTAAAAAAGGGGGGTGAGAGAATGGTCTGTATTCTGTCAATTATATTTTAAATAAACACTGATTGGCCAGTTGCCACGCAGGAAGTATAGGCAGGTCAATGAGAACAGGAGAATTCTGAGAAGAAGGAAGCCCATTCCTCCACAGTTGTGAGCCTACCAAGATATGATTGCCTTGCTGAAAAAAGGTACTGACCCATGTGGCTAGCATAGGCAAGAATAATAGGCTAATATAAGTTATAAGAGTTAATAAGAAGCCTGAGCTAATGGACCAATCAGTTTATAGTTAATGTAGACCTTTGTGTGATTTCTTTGAGATTTAAGAATGTGGAAACTTGGCAGAACAAGGACTGGGCAAGACAAAAAACCTCAGTCAACACACAGGTACCAGATCAAAACTGATAGTTGCATTTATGACAATAAAAGACAAGATTGATGTTCATGTCTAAGAACAACACTTGGAACATCACAAGTTTTACGAGTTCCAATTTAACTCTCCAGGGAGGATTCTTTCAT
>NW_026068220.1:949801-968443 GCF_014885135.2 Alexandromys fortis
TATATGAGGCTAATGGTACCAAATGAACTTTGTTTTGATCAAAATTTTTTTAACCTATAAATGAATTATCACAAGGGATACTTGAAAACATTCACAGAAAAGTACTTAAAATGACTCAAAACACTGCTGTCAGTGGTAGTGCATGCCTTTAATCCCAGCAATCGCGAGGCAGAGGCACACTGATCTCCATGATTTTGTGGCCAGCCTTGTCAACAAAGCAAGTTCTAGGATAGCCTGAACTGTTAGACAGAGAAACCTTGTCTCAAAATCCACCAAAAAAAGACTCAAAATAAATGACAACATTAAACCAGATACTGTGGAATAATCCTGAGACCAGAGACAACTCAAGAAGAATACAAATTCAAGGAAAGCCTGGGTTACATTTGAGATCCTATCTCAAACAAACAAATAAATTACAAAAGATTTAGTGCCAAAAGTGTTCATTTTTCAAAAAGTTTGGGAATCAATATAACAATTTTTCGATAGAGCTGTTATTGAACAGATTAAATTATAAACCGAAAATATTATCAAAAGAATAATAATGCATATTTAAACATAATTTCCTGATTTCTTTACTAAAGTTTATATGTCCTAATATCTTTAAATGTTATTTTATCCATTGTATGTGGGGAGGAGGATCCACCACCAACTCCACACCTTTTTCTGTTGTGAAAGTCTCTCGAGTCCAGGGAACCCAGTGGAAAAGGAGGTGGAAGGAGGGTAGGAGCCAGAAGGGATAGAGGGCACCAGGAAAATCAACTGAACAAGGCTCAGAGACTAGAGCAGCAAGCACGGTCCTCAGTGCACATATTACAGCTTTTAGTTTAATCTTCTTGTGGGACTGCTGCATGTGTGAGCAAAAGGATCTCTGAGTCTGTGTCTTCTCTTGATGCGCATTTCCTTCTGTTAGTTTGCCTTGCCCAACTTTGATACAATGGCTTTTGTTTTGTCTTATTATATTCTATTATGTTTTGCTTTGTTATTAACAAAACAGTGGTAGGTTAACAAAGGTCATCTTGGGAATTTACTAATTTGCCTAAATAGATGGCAAATGCTCAGAATCAAGGCTGACTCATTATTCCATGATGGGAAAACTGCAAATGCTAATGAAACTAACATTTCTTCATTATTCCATGACTTATGATGGGAACACTACAAATGCTAATGAAACTAACATTTCTTCAGCTTTCTATGGCTGTAACATTTTTATGGAAGAAATAGCAATCTGGCTGAAATTCCATTGGGTTCAGCACAAAATATAAACTGGAATATAAAATAGAATTTTGTCTGGTTTATTTTTGTTTTGTGACAATAGCAATCAGTATTTATGTCGGAATTACCTTTGTTTAATTTTTTATTAAAACTGAAATTGGCTTAATACATGAATGTAGGAAAAAATAGAAGGGTTATGTTTTAACAGCATCCATCTCTTGGCTATTGAGAATTTAACACTGTATACATATTTTGGCATATTATATTATACATTGAGACTCTGTCTCATATATTATGTGTTACATATATAATAACCACAGGGTCTCAACATATAATACTGGATGAATCATTGTGTAGATAAAACTGGGCTAAAAATTCACAAAGATCCATAAGACTCTGCTTATAATAATATTTTAAATTATTTATTTTCACATTATTTTCTTCTTTTCTGGCTTTATTCTAATCCAGACTCTGGAAGACTACTGCAAAGATGTTGACAAAACAAATCAAAAGTGTATTGTCTTCAAGATCTCCACTTGAAGAGGATTTGTTTTTTCATCAATTAAAACAATATATAAAAGTATAACATACCCAACACTTGCATACATTAATGTGCACTAATTAAAATGAAGATTTCAAAATTACTATTATTGAGTCTTTAAGTCTGGTTTTTATCAAAAACATCTACAAAAGTTTTACACTTGGGGGATTACCATAGAAACTAAATTTAGGTTGACTAAATTTGTATTGTTATCTGATTCTTCTAAAATATTGACTGGGTTTCTGTTTCTTTAAATGCATAGTAACTAACTATTGACATATACTGTACCTTAAGCAACTATTGACATATACTGTACCTTAAGCATGTACATGTCATAAGCATTTGTTCATGGTTCATTCATTCTTTTTGAAGATGAGGATTTAGATAGTTAATGTGCTTACAACATTCTCAGTCAGAGAGGGGTTTTTTACTCTAGCCTCAGAATTTCTCAGATTTAGAGTTTGAATTCCTGAAAACATAAGCAAGTTTATTCTTTAGAGAATATAGCAGATTAGATATAATATTTTAATAATCTAAAATAATGTAGTGGCAAGTTACTTAGATAAATAATCAATTTGAACATTAACTAAGAGAAGTTCTCTTGAATTTTTGGCCAGGAATGTCTAAAAGACTCCCAAAATATGCAATTTATTTCTGTTGTCACGAGATGTGTACATCCTATTATTCAAGAAATCACACACTTCAGAACAGGTCACAGAGGTCCCTCCTTGAGGACTAGCCTTCATGGCTCCAGAAGACACAATGCAACCTTCCAAAAAAAAAAAAGGCAACCAACTATCCCACCCACCCATGGTGTCTATGAATCACATCAATGACCACTGTGACATTAGAACTCTAAGGGTACAATATTGCCTTACATACACTGGCAGTATCTCTAACTTGACTTAAGACCCACTCAAAAAGCGGGGTACCATGCCTAATAATGGAAACCTAATTCACTACTCAGTGCTAATGGTTAGGGAAGGAAAAATCTATTCCCTTGAGTTTACTAATGCAGCATAATACTTAACAATAATCTATAAGCATTAGTCCTTATAAACACAGATAAGTGTAGTTTTCACTCATCCTCAAGGAAACTTCTCTTTGCTACATTTGGAGACCCTTAAAAAAATCACAATAAATCAAATGCAGAGTTATAGAACTCAGTTCCAATGGATACATCCACCAAAGATTCTCACATCTAAAACTCAGGGAACATTGTAGAAGAGGAGGTGGAAATATTGTAAGAACCAAAGGATCAGAGTCTGTGTGATGTTGCAAGATTGTGTCTCCTAGTAATAGCAGAAGTTACATCCATAAAGTCTCCCTAACAAGACGCTGAAATGTCAGCTCAAGAAAGATGACTCCAATAAACATGTTAAACTGCATGGGAATAAAGAATTCCAAGCAACTGGGAAATGCTGGGAGGTGTCCCTTCTTAAGGAAGAATACACGAATTGATTGTCAAGTGCCAAACAGTCAGCCCTGAAAACACAATTACATGTAGCATTATATAGATTCAACATAATATATATATTCAACATATTATATTCAACATATAATATATATATGGAGTATCTGGGGACATAAAAGAATATACAAATTCATACATACAGAGAGTAACAATTGATAAAAAGAGACTGTGAATTTTAAGGAGTCAGGAGGGGTGGTGGATGAGAGTGTTGGAGAGAGGAAAGGTGAGGGAGAAATTTTGTAATTAGAATGCAATCCCTCAAATAAAAAGAAAAATATAAGAGAATGAAAGGAAAAAGAAAAGTCAGATGATGAGTTAATAAACTATGTGCTAGAAAATAATTTATATGGTGGTTTCAACACATATTTGTTCCACTGAATTTGTAGTCAGTCTTTCTACCACATTTTGGTATGTTTGGCATTGCCTGTCATTTATGTAAGACTTGGGGTTTTGTATGATTTCCTTAACCCCATATTGGTTGTACGATCCATTCTACTTCTGCAGGTCCTTGTGCACATGGCAACCAAGGTGAAGGAAGTGGATCAGGAAGTTCTCCTTACCTCTATCCTCTATGACCTTATTTCTGGTAACTCTAGCTTCAGATATTTCAGTAGGAAAATCAAGCTTGTCATCAGGCATCACCAGCAGGAATAAGAAAAAACACTGAAAAGATAAAATAAGTCAATAAAACCAAAGAATAATACATACTTCAAAGACTTGAAAACTACTAGCACCAGCCAACAGAAACATTATTAATCTTCTCTGCCAACCTTTACAAGCTTGCTGCCTTCTAAATAACCTTTTTAAATGGACAAGGATTTCCAGTAAAATGGCTTAAATGTACAGTATTCAATAAAATTTTTAAAACACTAAAATTATGTCAGAAATCAGGAAATTCAGAATTTTTGACATAAAGGACAAGTGCCGGCTGTCAATCAAACATGTGCCAGACGTGGCTGACACAGCACTACAGCAGTTGTGAGAGTACTTTAACCAATGACACAATTAATCTTTAAACAAATCAAGAGTGGGCCAATAGATCAAAGAAGCTAAGGTAAAACTTAAAATTGAGGGGCAATAAGTATTTATAAATAACAGACTACAGAATAAACATAAATGTAAACTTGGGCTGAATGCTAGAAAAGCCATTACGGTCCATACTCCCAGAACAGAGTGTTCATACTTGTATTCTCATAATCATAGAAACAAAGAAAGTAGAGAATGGGGATGAAGAAAATGAAGATACAGCATTATTTGAAGTTTTCAAATATGGTAAAAATGCACTTGTAATTTCAGTACGTAGAGTGATCTGAATGAGGATAAGTACAATGTCAATCATGATGGCATATATCACAGGTGAAATCCTGAAAATGTATGACAAAGAAAAATATTTAATCACATTTATAAATTGTGTTGTTTGTGGGGAATACCAATTAGATAACAGCAGCTTTGATGTGCAGTTGTGAAAGCCAGCAACTCTTTCAGGAATAAGAAGACAGCAAACTCAGGCATAGAAGACTATGCCTGTAACAAAACATTGCTATTACCAGACACCAATGTGTTATGCGAGTTTCTGACAATATCCAGAACATCATTATGAAAACCATGAAAGTGCACATTCTAAGATTTTATAAGTACAGCAAAATAGAATGCTGAAGTTGTGCAAGCTGTCCTATGAAATATATTCAAATAGTTTATGTCCCAAAATATAAATAGCTAGTAAAATCACTTTCTCTCATATAAGTAAGAAAATGACATACTTATTGTGAGCTGAACAAGGTGTTTATTTAACGCTACTAGCAAGTATTTTTTTTTTCCTATGGAGTAAAGTGAGAATTGGTCTTGTTCCTTGAATCATGACATACACTGGTGTATCTCCCAAATTTAATCTAGATGTACCATACAATAATAATATCATATCTGATATTCTAATATTAGGAGAGAATAAATCATGAGGGAATATAGGGGACTGTGGAGCCAACTGTTCTTGTCAGATTCTGGTTCCATTAGTATAAACTGCCTGACCCTGAATAATTTATTCTATAATTTTATAAGTGTTTTCTTACTTTTCAATTAAGGATAATAACAAAATATATCTCCTAGAATTTGGTCAAAATTAAGTGATTAAAAATATGCAGCACACAGAGTTCCTTGGTCATATTTAATGTAATCCTTAGTAATTGATATTGTCATTTTAATATAATTATGTATCCCTTATGATTATTTGCATGTAACTATAAAATATCTGGCAGAAATATACAATGGAAAAAAGAAAGAATCTTCAACAAATGGTGGGACATTTCTGGACGTCAACATGTAGAATGCAAATAGACCCACATCTATCCCCATGCACAAAACTCAAGTCCAAGTAAATCAAAGACCTCAGTATATATCCAGCCACATGTAACCTCATAGAAAAGAAAGTTGGAAGTAGCCTTGAATGCATGGGCACAGGAGATCATTTCCTAATACCAGTAGCATGGACACTGAGAGCAATAATTAATAAATGGGATCTCCTAAAACTGAGAAACTTCTGTAAGGAAAGGATGCAGACAATAAGTCAAAACCACAGCCTAGAGAATGGGAAAAGGTCTTCACCAACCAGACAGAGGACTGATCTCCAAAATATATAAAAAACTCAAGAAACAAGACATCAGAATACCAAATAATCCAACTAAAAAATGAAGCACAGATCTAAACAGAGAATTCTCAACAGAAGAATCTTAAATGGTCAGACATTTAAGAAATTGCTCAACATCCTTAGCCATCAGGGAAATGCAAATCAAAACAACTCTGAGATACCATTTTACACCAGTCAGAATGGCTAAAATCAAAAGAAATGAAGACAGCTTATGCTAGATGTGGAATAAGGGGAACACTGCTCCATTGCTGGTGGGAATAAAAAACTCATACATCCACCTTGGAAATAAGTTTGATGGTTTCTCAGAAAGTTGGGAATCAATCTACTTCAAGACTCAGAAATATCACTCTTGGTCATATACCCAAAAGATGCACACTCCTACCACAAGAACATTTGCTCAACTATGTTCATAGCAGTATTATTTGTAATAGTCAGAACCTAGAAACAACCTAGATGCCCCTCAACTTAAGAATGGAAAAGAAAATGTGGTACATTTACACAATGTACTACTCAGTGGTTAAAAAAAAAAATGACATCTTGAAATTTGCAAGCAAATGGATGGAACTAGAAAAAGTGAGGTTGCCCAGACCCAGAAAGACAAACACAGTATTTACTCCCTCTTAAGTGGATATTAGACGTAAAGCAAAAGATAACAAGCCTATAGTCCATGACCCCAGAGAAGCTAGGTAACAAGGAGAACCAAAGAGAGACATACATGGATCTCCTGGGAAGGGGAATTAGACAAAATCTCCTGAGAAAATTGGGATCATGGAAGGATGGCTAAAGGGGATGTCCAGATGGGGGAAGGACAGAAAGGGAGAGCAGTGAAAGAGATATCTTGACTGAAGGAACCATTATGGGCCTAGAAGGAAACCTGGCACCAGGGAAATTCCCAGGAATTCACAAGAAAGACCCCACCTAAGACCATAAACAAAAGTGGAGAGGGTGCCAGTACTGGCTTTCCCCTGTAACCAGATTGATAACTACCTTAATTGTCATCATAGAGCCTTCATCCAGCAGCTGATGGAAGCAAAAGCAAAGATCCATAGCTAAGCACTGGACTGAGCCTCCTGAGACCAGTCGATGAGAAGGAGGAGCAATAATGTAAGCAAAGGGGCTAAGACCATGATGGGGATACTCACAGAAACAGCTGACCTGAGATTAGTGGAAGCTCACTAACTCCAGAATGATAGCAGGGGACCTACATAGTACCAACCTAAATTCTCTGAATGTGGGTGACAGTTGTGTTCTACAGCCATGAGGAATGTGTGAAAATGAGTAAGATTTTGTTTCTTGTGACAAATCTGAGCCTCTTTTCTGTATGTTTGCTTATCTTGTCCAATTTCAACTTGTTAATTTTTGTTTCATCTTATTTTTATTTTATTTTACAATTATTCTTTAGAAACCTTTTTTTTTCTAATGTGAACAGAAAGGGAATAGATCTGGATGGGATGGGAGGTGAAAAGGAACTGAGAGAAGAAGAGAGAATGGAAACTATAATCAGGACATATTTTTTGTGAGAAAAATTCAATTTCTGATAAAAGGAAAAAGAGAAAATGTTTTTAATACATAGACACAATAGACACACACACATGTGCACACATGTACATGCATAGACATACATATAATAATATATATGTATATATAATAATACATATGATAATAACAGGAAAAGGCTCTGCATTCTGAATGTTTTGAAATTTGAACATCAGAGAGGATATGTGTGGTCCTGTCTGATCAGATAACTTTCCCAGATGCATTGTTGATTAGATATTAAAACTACATAGCTTAGATTTGTGTTAGATCTAAGAAATAACTTTAGTGGTAAGAAACAAAGTCCCAAGCCTTACCAAGATTCATACAGATGCATAGATACTATGATGGTTTGAAAGAAAATGGTCCCAAAAGGGAGTGGCACTATTAGGAGGTGTAGCCTTTTTGGAGTCTTGTTGGAGGAAGTATGTTACTGTGGAGGTAGGCTTTGAGTTCTCATATATGTTCAATACACATCCAGTGTCTCTGTTTACTTCCTGTTTCTTTTCAAAGATCAAGATGTAAAGGCTCCCTACTGCAGTATTATGTCTCACTGAATGTTGCCTTGCCTCCCAGCATAGTGATAATGGACTAAACCTCTGAACTGCAAGCAAGACACCTCAATTAAATGTTTTCTTTTATAAGTGTTGCTACTGTCATGGTGTCCCTTCACAGCAATAGAAACCCTAACTAAGGCAGAGGTTGGTAGTAGAGACCGAGGTATTGCTGTGATAAGCCTGACCATGCTTTTGTTTGTCTTTGGGACAGTGGATTAGAAAAGTAGTTGAACTCTTTTAGTGCTGTGCAATGGGCCATTCTAGTGGGAGTATGAAAGACAGTGGTAGTGAATATCATTTGATAAACTGTGGGGATCAAGAGATCCAAAGGAGAAAAATGTTAGCATGTGGCCTATAAACTGTTCTTGTGATATTTTGGTGAAGAAAGTGGCTGACTTTTGCCCTTTTCCAAAGAGTCTGCCTGAAGCTAAAGTATAGAGCTTGGAATTTATTCCATCATCAGAAGAAATCTCCAAACAGCCTAGTATAGACTCTGTCATGTGGTTATTAGTGTGAACTATGATGAAGATTTATAATGAAAAGGAGCCATCAGAACAAATAAAAATACAAAATATACAGATTGAGAAAAGGAGCACCAGGAGTGGAATAGAACTAAATCCTGTGTTCAAAAAGATACATGGATTAAGAAATTAAATAAAGTGATTGGTGACCATAGGGCAAGATTCCACCCAGTGAAATTTCCAACTTGTAAGAAGGAACTAAAGAAAATCTTAGAGTCAAATGTGGTGGTGGTACGCCATTAATCTAAGCACTCAGTAGGCAGAGGCTGGTGAATCTATGAGTTTGAGGCCAGCCTGGTCTACAGAGCAAATTCAAGGACAGCCAAGTTTAGGCAGTGAGGGAAACCATGGCAAACAGAAATCTGGTTAAGATTTAGTTGAACAAGAGGACCTCCAACCCCAGCAATTTGGCAGTTTCAGCCACTTGCTTCTGGATTTAGAGTCAAGAGTAGAGGAAAGGGACAATGGGATCTCCCTCTGCTACTAAGGAAAGCTATTGAGACAAGGCCCGTGTCAGCGGTGTCCCCGAATGGAGACATGAAGACCATGAAGTGAAACTGTAAAAGAGACACTTGGGTTGCCTTGGAGACCACTGCATGGTAGAGCTCTGGGATACCTGCCAAGGAGAGCTGCTAACAGATAGTAGAACCAGCACAAAAGAAGTGTGTTGCAGTCAACAAAGCTGAAAGGAGTTGGAGATATGAAGTTTGATATCAGACATAGAGATGCAGAGTTTGGAGTTTGCCTGGCTTTTTTTGGTCTTTCTTTGGGCCAGTATTTCCTTACTATTCTCCTTTCTATACATTTTAAACAGTAATGTATATTCTATGTCATTATATTTTGGAAGCATGTGATCTTTTTATTTTAATTTTACAAAGGATTGCAGTCAAAGAGATGGCATGAATCTCAGAAGAGACTTTGAACTTTACACTTTTTAAATAAGTTTGAGACAGTTATAGATTATAAGGACTTTTGAGTTGGACTGAACACATTTTACATTATGCTATGGCTCAAAACTTTGGGGGCCAAAGAGTGGAATACAAACAAATATGCACATACATACATACACAAACACATTCATACATAAATAACACTAGTAGTGTGTTTGTGTGCACTTGTATGTTCGGCTGTGTTATGCATTTCTAACACCTTAAGCAAACTGATTTTTATATCCTCATTTGAGTTTGGAGATAGTTATTGCTTCATTTTTCATAAAACTACCATCAGACCATTTTCTTCTCTGAGATATGGACTTTTGCCAATATCAGTCTTCTAAAATATTTTTGTGACAGTCTCATCCTGGAGCAGGCAGGAAGATAGATTAAATAGTAAGAAACCATTTATTTGTAAGAACTGTGGGATTTTTTTCTTTCCTATTGACTGTCATCTGAATTTGAAGGATGTGTGATTTCATTTCTCTGTATCATGGTGAATCATATCTGTCAAACTAAAGTCTTATACATCAAATTTCCCCAATGAACTACAGAGTACTCTCTATATCAGGACATGAGGCTTGAAAGCATAGAGATTTTATCCTAATTAGACTGCATTATTTGTCATGGGAGCTATAACAATGCAATGAACATGTATGTGTGTACGTGTGTGTATATTTGTGTATATATGTAAGTATGTGTAAATATGTATATGTGTGTAAATGTGTATGTATGTGTGTATATGTGCATATGTATGTATGTATGTGTGTATGTTAAGGGGGTGTGTATTTGTATGTACACACATTTCCTTTTTGTGTCTTAAGTAGTAGAGATCTGGAATTTTTGTTAAATAATTAGAATTATTCTAGTCTATCAGTTTTTCCCTTGTTCTTGTTCTCTTCCTAACTTACTGAGATACATTCTTTATTTGAATTTAACTAGAAATTTTATGTTGGGCAGTGATAAGAATAAGTCCTGAATTAAAAGAAAATGGCTAAAATAATATTTTATAAAAATTTGAGACTTGTAATAGAGCAAGGGAAGTTTTGATTCCTGTGTTTACTGCAATATAAGATTTGGAATTTTTAAAAATCTTTCATTTTGTTCTTTGATATTCCTTATATAAATGGAAATTAAAATCGTATGTTTAGTCAAAGTAAAAACATTCAATGCTGAGTTAAACTTTCTTAAATAGTCTGGACTAAGTTTCAAACATGAGTGTGTATAAGATTTAAAATCATCCAGCTGTTACAAAAAAGATTGAAGAGAAAAGAAGTAACAATGTTATCCCAGACTTAAGCAATTAACCCAAGATACATTAACTATAAACCAATGGTTTGATTTGTTAATAGAATGGCATGGAAATAAAATGGGATCAAATACTTGAAATTGGGTGTAATATTAAAATAATTCAACTTACAACATGCAATTGTTGTAAATTGACAACCAGGAAGCCTACATGGTACTAACCCAAGTCACTCTGCATATGTACTAACCCAAAGCACTCTGTTGTGTAGATTGGTCCTCTTGTGGGATTTCTAACAGTGAAAACAGGACTGTCTCTGACTCTTTTACTGGCTTTTGGAGTCCTACTGTTCATACTGGGGTCACCTAGCCCAGCCTTAACACCTGGGGAGGTGTTTAGTCTTACTACAACTTGATATGCGTGTCTTGTTGATACTAATGGGAGATCTGCCATTTTATGAATAGAAATGAGGAGTAGAATGGGATGGGAACAGAGGAGGGATGGGGAGAGAGATTGGGAGGAAAGGAGACAGGGAAAACTGCAACCAGCATGTAAAATAAATAAATATTTTTTTTAAAAGAATAGAGCTACTTTGTGCTCTCTCCTATAATTTCCTTTCTCATCCAAACCAATTTGAAGGTACACAACAAGTTTTATCATTTAAAAGTTCTTTCTGAAATGAAAATTAAGAGTAACACTGATTTTCTTATGCTTCTATCAAGTTAAGCAAATCTCCCTTGTTGGCTTTCATTTGACAGCCATTTGAGGGTAGATACTACAATTCAGTCCTTTGAGTTATTTTCAAGTCAAGGGTGTTCGGGCCTTTAGTCAGCAAATATGCTCTATCCTGAAATCCAATCAGATGATTATCCTTAAAAATGATAGCATTAAAATCTAATGCAAATTTAGGGTTTGATAATTAGGAAAGTAGTAAAATTACCATCAATCTCATTTCAACTCTGTAAGTACTAAACCCATTAATCTTTTAAATAGATTTTTGTGTGTAGTGGGGATTATATCACCTACTAGTTCATAATGATTTTTATAGTTATTAATTATGCCTTGGATCTGGAGAAAGCTCAGTGAGTAAATGAGTTGGTGTATAAAAATCAAGATCAGAGTTAAATGTCCGCCACACATGTAAAAGCCGCATGTGGAGACACAACTTTAATACCAGGGATGTGAAGAAAAGACAGAGAACTCCATGGTGCTGGCTGCCCAGCTAGTTTATATTAACAAATGAAGTTCAGGCTCAGAGAGAGAGACTGACTCAAAAATTAAGTTGAAAAGCAACCAAGAAAAACATTCAGTATCGATTCTGGCTTCTACGTGTTAACACACACAAACACATGGGTGTACACATATACCTTGACACATACATGTGCAGACACATCTGTGCACTGACATATTCCCTCAGACACATACAACAGGGACACACAAGCAAGAACAATTCTGCATCTCTCTTAGTTTGGGTTCTTAGTGCTGTGAAGAGACACCATAACCATGGCAATTTTTATGAAGGAAAACATTTAATTGAGATGGTGGCTTACTGTTTCAGAGGTTCTGTCCATTATCATCATGGTAGGAAGCATGACAGTGTTCAGGCAGACATGGTGCTGGAAAAATAACGGAGTGTTTTACATCTTTCAGGCAACAGGATGACTGACTCACACGGAAGGAAGCTTGAGCAATAGAAACTTCAAAGCCCCTGTGATGTAAAGCAGTGTGTTACAAAGATGCATCCAATGTTTAAATATAAAATCACCTCAAATATTAGTTTGAAAAGCTGTCAAAATGCCCATTATATGGAGACAAATATGTAGCCATGTGGGTGTATGTTATTAAAGAAAAAAGTATCAGTCTTTCTAAATTCTAAATTATAAGAACAGCTAATACAATTTTAAGACTTCCTAATAATGAGTTTATACTTTCTGCACTCAAGAAAATTGAGCATTTATCCCCATTTAAATGTAAAGTTCTTATAATAAATTGTTTCCAAACTGTGTAATTTAAAAAGGTGGGGAAAGGAGCATATTGAGTGTATGTCCAAAAATGTAAAACAACAACTGATTGATAAGTATATTTTAAGCCAATAGACTTGAAAAAAATAATGAAGTCAAAAGAGACATTGAAAGGCACAAGTTAAAAGCACACTGCAGAGGAATAGTTTGTTGAAAAGAAACTGCATGAATGAAAATGTCATATATTTTTATTTCTACAATAGAATTATGATACAGTAAGATTAATATATAAAGAGTATGGTAAAGTGAGGGTTATAATTCATGTTGACCTGATTCTTTTGTTTCTATGAAATTCAGATTATTTATTGATAATAAATACTTTTGTTATTGTAAAAAAAATAAAAAAATAAAAAGGTGGGGAAGATGGGAACTTTTTACTGGGGTGCATAAAAAAACCCTACATCAGGTACAGAAGTCAAAGACAGCAAAACCAGTGATAGGTCCTCTGGGAAATGAAACAGCGTGCTGTCTGTCTCACATGGATGCTCAGCACTTTCCCAAGTAAAGCAGCGATTGGGCCATCTGGGCCATGATGTGATGTGGGAATCCCCTCTGTATGCTGTGAATACCATTGGTTAATAAAGTAACTGTCTTGTGCCTGTGCAGGGACTAGAAGTAGGTGGAGGAAACTAAACTGAATTCTGGGAGAAAGAAGGGCAGAGTGGGAGAGAAGCTATGGAGCTGCTGCCAGAGACTGACTTGCTGAATCTTTGCTGGTAGGACACAACATCGTGGTGATGCACAGATTAATGGAGATGGGTAAAATTAAGATGTAAGACTTAGCAAATAAGAAGCTAGAGCTAATGGGCCAAGCAGTAATTTAATAATACAGTTTCTGCGTCATTATTTCAGTTCTGGACAGCCAGGACAAACAACCAGCTCCTTTCTACAAATTGGTGCCCACATGGCCAACTAAAATCCACTTAAAACCTGAGAAGGCTTGCAAAGGAATTCTAGACACTAGAAAACAAAGTTTAACCTCATTTTTTTTTCTGAATGGGCTTTGTATGCTGGCAGCATGCTGAGGATTCTTTAAGAGCAGTTTTCCAGTCTCAGAGGTAGCAGGGGGAAAAAAGCCAGTTTCAAAAGGGTGGTTTCCTGGTTTGCCACCACAAACAGCTCCTGCTCTTTTGGAAAGTTTGACTATGGAGCACTTGGATGCGGTTTTTAGGCCCGGGTGCTTGTATGCCTGCTTAGAAAAGTAGTTGAGAGCATGCCCACAGCTCAACACTCCCCCCTGACCCGCAGCTGTTCAGGCAGCAAAATCATGACTGCTAGGAGTGCACAGGCAGGAGAGCATGGCAGATTCTTTTTTTTAAATATTTATTTATTTGTTATGTATACAATATTCTGTTTGTGTGTATGCCTGCAGGCCAGAAGAGGGCACCAGACCTCATTACAGATGGTTGTGAGCCACCATGTGGTTTCCGGGAATTGAACTCAGGACCTTTGGAAGAGCAGGCAATGCTCTTAACCACTGAGCCATCTCTCCAGCCCAGCATGGCAGATTCTTGATGCCATACACAGAGATATTTCCAGGCTGTGCAATGTTCTACATGGCATGTTTAGCTATTCCTCAGATAAAAAGGGTTTAGTACTGCATGCTCATAGTGGCTCCTACCTGGTCATTCCAGAGATGACAGTAATGGTACCTCCACCATTTTGAAAGTGGAGAGAGGCAGAGCCAGAATCCAGAGCTGCTGCAACCAAGCTGCTTGCCATTTTAAAAGTTCTTCAATACAGTAAATAATTACAGATACACAATAAAGACAAATTCAGATGAAAAAGACCTCTAAATGACACAAAGTGTGTTTAAATAATGTATGTAGGCTTGGGAGAGAGCATAAAAAGAGTATAGAGAGTTATTTAAAAAGTAAATAGGTTAGAAAAAAATAAAACAAAGCCTTTAAAGATACAGAGTAAAGACAGTCATAAATTAAAGGAATAAGGATAATAAAATAAATAATAAAAAGTAATAGACAATGGGTTTTTGACCCTACTGCACGTACTGGCTTTGTGGGAGCCTAGGCAGTTTGGATGCTCACCTTACTAGACCTGGATGGAGGTGGGTGGTCCATGGACTTCCCACAGGGCAGGGAACCCTGATTGCTCTTTGAGCTGACGAGGGAGGGGGAATTGAATGGGGGAGGGGGAAGGAAATGGGAGGCGGTGGCGGGGAAGAGACAGAAATCTTTAATAAATAAATAAATAAATAAATAAATAATAAATATACAAAAAAGTAATAGAATAAAAATAAATAAACAACATAAAGATAGAATATACACAGAGAGTCTGAATTATGTATATTACTGTCATCTTTGAATTTTTGAACTGTGAAGGAGCTAAGTACAGAGAAACATTTCATTGTATGGGCTGCTAAGCTAAACCAACATGTATATTAAAAAGGTATTTGACTTCAGAATTTGGGTCTAAGGATATGTTGCTTTGGAAAAGAGTTTCTTCTTTTGTTTTCACAGAGGATGAGAACTTGTGGAATACTTCAAGGCTAATATTGTTTGATGGACCAAAATTCCCAGAAAAGTCACCTTATACACCCTCAAAAAATTACTTCATCCAGTAAAGAAAGGGCAGGAAGAAGTTTGGAGAGAATTACTCCCATATGCCCAAATATTTATAGATGTTTCTTTATATTTAAAGGGAGATATGCTATAGAGGTGTGCATTGGTATGGCTTTTAGTTTATTGATACAAATTTAAGGTTAATTCTGCTATATGCATATTTCTGCTCTTGATTAAGGTATTGCATTTGTGTAGCTCATTTAAAAATATAATGTATAATTAAATAAATATAGGTCATTAGATAATCATCTATAATAGTTGTACTTATAGTTATGTTGGTTAGATTTTCTACATATATAGAGATATATTTCAATTAGATAGGCATTCTTCAAATCATTCAAATACTACAGAATATGGTATTTAAAATGTTTTGGGAATTTAGGACTTATCATGACAATGAAACACATCTGCTCCTGGCAGCACCAATTACTTCAAGAGGAAGATGGAAATCAAAGATTCTCCTTATGGAGTTGCTTAGCCATTTGGGCAAAAACTGCTCTTGTCTTAAATACTTGAAGAACTGGACATGCAGGACTCGCAGAGGAATGACTACTGAACTTGCCTAAAGGTGAGACCATCCTTCAGATTTCTGCTTCATGAAAGAGTCTGTGAGACATTCTGCAGGACACAGAAGAAAGTGACTGAAATTTCCTGCTTCATGGAAAAGCCTGCTGGACACTATGGGCCTGTAGGCTGAAGGTGGATGCCCCAATATTATGGAAGAACTTTGGGTGACTGTCCAGGCAGTGAGACGTCTCTGTCAATTCTAGAGTTTTGGAAGTTGTTTACAAGGCACTTCCTGTTACTTATATCCTTCTGGAGTCTTTGATGAAATTGTAGAATTTATAGCTATAGTTATAGCTTTCCTTAGGTATAATAAAAGATAAAGTACATATAAATATTGTAACTGAAATTCTTGCTTGATACCTGTTTTGCTATATGTAATTTTACTATATTAAAGTTAAAGCCTTCCTTTTTATTTAAGCAGAAAAGGGGAAGTAATGTGGGATTCCCCCTCTTTATGCTGTGAATACCATTGGTTAATAAAGTAACTATTTGGGGCCTGTGCAGGGAATAGAGATAGGTGGGGAAAACTCTCTGAATGCTGGAAGAAAGAAGGAGGAGTTAGAGAGAAGCCATGGAGTTGGTACCAGAGACAGACTTGCTGAAACTTTGCTGGTAGGCCACAACCTCATGGTAATGCACAGATTAATAGAGATGGGTTAAATTAATATGTAAGAGTTAGACAATAAGAAGCTAGAGCTAATGGGCCAAATAGTGATTTAAATAATTCAATTTTTATGTGATTATTTCAGTTCTGGGCAGCCAGGATGAACAAACAGCTCCTTTCAACAATGATACAACATGCTGTCTGTCTCACAAGAATACACAGCACTTCCCCAGCTATTAGAAATATATCAGCCTCTCTGAAATACCTTCAAGTATATCTCAAACGTTATCCAAGCCATTAAGGCCTAGAAGAATCTGAGATAATATTTGTACTGAATAGAGAAGTAAACATTCCTACACTCCTACATACACACACACACACACACACACATATATGAACAAATAGTTTGTATAGCCATATACATACATAAGCATATGTGTATCTATAGATGTACACATAAAGACACTACACATGTGTCCATTTGTATGTGTGAGTGTGTGTCTGTGTTTGTGTAGAAATACATATACTATTTTATATATTTACAGTAAGAATTTGTTCAGGAAATACAAAGGCAGAACATACAAAAATAAAATTTGTAGTTGGCACAACAGAGACACAGGGAAGATGATGGTAGGGTTTCTAATTGAGTTTGAAAGTAGATGATTGGTACCACAGTTGAAAAGGGAACCCAGATTTGGATTTTTGGTTTTTCATTCCATCAAGGCCTTGAATAAATGTATGAGGCCACTCCTGCTGAGAAGGAAAGCCTTCTTACTCAAACAATACAAATGCTAGTCCCAGTTAGAAGTGAAAATATCTTTCATAAACATGCCCCAAAATAATGTTTTACTGATGATGTGGATTTTTTTTTGCCTATGCCAAGTGCACACAAAACAATCTACTACATTGCCGCATCAAGCTAGACCAAAGGAAGCTTGATGTGCAATGTCATTTGAATCCTAAGTGAGAATATAGAACACATAAAGTATATTAGACAGAATTGCATGTGTGTATAAAGCATGGGTTTTAGGTAGTTAACATATTAACATTTTATTTAATTATAGATTGATGTATTCCATAGATCTAAAGTATTAACCATGGACTATTTTCTTCTGTAAATATGCAGAGTACAAAACAGTGCCCTTTAAAAATGAATTCACTTCCAGAAGATTCCTAGTCATATTTTGTATTATGTGCAATAATTACATACTTGTAATTGATTGATGACTGTACACGTGTGACTGAAAATACAAATCTTTCATCGCTGTCACCTGGAACAGCACATGCCATTTTTGTGTAATTAGACTGTCTGTCAGTTCTGCTTGGGCTGGTCACCCTCAGCCTGTGCTCCAGGGGCTCCTGTGCTCTCCTGGATCCCGCCCTGCCTGCCCGGTTCTTCCTTCTGTCCCCGGATCATTGGGCTACCAGGCAGCCCTGTTTAGGTGCTGAGGAGGTCCATCTGGATGGATGAGTGTATGCTATCCAGGGGCGATTGTCCCAGAAGAGAGCACAAACCCCCTCCCTCAGCTCCTTCTGCAGGGCTGTCTTTCTTACACACGACCCCCACCCCCTCCAAGCCTGCGTTTTCTGCAAGGTCCTTTGCTCAGGAACAGTTTTCTGCTCCTACAATAAGGCTTCCAACCCAGAGCAGTGAGTGCCTGCCTACATGTCAGGCCTAAAAGACCTCTGAAAGGGAGCACATGCACCTTCAACTTGTGAGGCAGGGTGTCCTGTGTTCTAATCGTCCCTGCCCTGCCCCCCAAGTTCCTCCTTTTTGTCCGCGCGTCATTGGAATACCAGTCGTCCAGGTTTGGGTGCTGAGGACTTCCAGCTTGACGGGACAGTCCCTGCTTCTACACTAAAGAGATCCACCCAGAGACTCAGTCACAGCAAAGACTGGACCAAGACACCAGGCCTCTCCTGGCTCCATTTGAAGGAGGAGACGGGAAGGCGCCAAAGCAAGAATTCCTCCAACAACATGAAAGGCAACATGACATCACCAGAATCCAGGGATCCCGAAATAAGAAGAATTGTACACCCTACTCCAGAAGAATTAGAAGAAATCGACTCAAAAGTGAATTATATGAAAATAATAGAAGACCTTAAACAGGAGGTGAAAATTGCCATAAACAATTAGAGATTACAAACAAAAAGGTAGAAGAAATGAATAAATCACTCAAAGATACCCAAGAAAACCAAGAGAAACAAGAAAAA
>NW_026068220.1:976442-976991 GCF_014885135.2 Alexandromys fortis
CAAAAAAAAAAAAAAATCTCCTCGCCATATAATAATCAAAACACAAAACATACAGATTAAAGAAAGAATATTAAGAGCTGAAAAGGAAAAAGGTCAAGTTAATTACAAAGGTAAACCTATCAGACTTATACCTTACTTCTCTATGAAAACCATGAAAGCCAGAAGGTCCTGGATAGATGTTCCTCAGAAAGTAAGAGATCACAGATGCAAGCCCAGACTACTATACCCAGCCAAGCTTTCGTTCACTATAAATGGAGAAAACAAATTTTTCCAGGATAAAAACAACTTTAAACAATACGTAGCCACAAATCCAGCCTTACAGAAAGCAATTAAAGGAAAATCACAAACCAAGGAGTCCAACAATGATCACAATAACTCACACATCTAGAGACCCTTCACCAGCACAACTCAAAGGAGGGAAACACACAAACTCTACTACTAAAAAAGTGACCGGAGTTAACAACCACTGGTCATTAATATCACTTAATGTCAATGGACTCAACTCACCTATAAAAAGGCACAGGCTAAGAGATTGGATACGAAAACAGG
>NW_026068220.1:979484-996743 GCF_014885135.2 Alexandromys fortis
GGGGGAACTTGGGGAAACGGGATGATTGGGATAAAGGAAGGTTGGATAGGGGAGCAGGGAAGCACATATCTTAATTAAGGGAGCCATCTTAGGGTTGGCAAGAGACTTGGACCAAGAGGGGCTCTCAGGTGCCCAGGGTGATGTCCCCAGTTAGTTCCTGGGGCAGCTGAGGATAGGGAACCAGAAATGACCCTATCCTGTAGCCATACTGATGAATATCTTGCATATCACCATAGAACCTTCATCTGGCGATGGATGGAGATAGAGACAGAGACCCACACTGGAGCACTGGACTGAGCTCCCAAGGTCCCAATGAGGAGCAGAAGGAGGGAGATCATGAGCAAAGAAATCAGGACCACAAGGGGTGCACCCACCCACTGAGACAGTGGGGCTGAACTATTGGGAGCTCACCAAGGCCAGCTGGACTGTGACTGAAAAAGCATGGGATAAAACCGGACTCTCTGAATAAGGCCAACAATGAGGGCTGCTGAGAAGCAAAGGACAATGGCACTGGGTTTTGATCCTACTTCATGTTCTGGCTTTGTGGGAGCCTAGCCAGTTTGGATGTTCACCTTCCTAGACCAGGATGGAGGGGAGAGAGCTATGGACTTTCCACAGGGCAGGGAACCCTGACTGCTCTTCAGACTGGAGAGGGAGGGGGAGAGGAGTGGGGGAGGGGGAGAAGAGTCGGAGGAGGGGGAGGGAAAAGGCAGATGGGTAGGGAAATGGGAGGCGGGGAGGAGGCGGAATTTTTTTTCAATAAAAAAAATTAAATTTTTTTTCCTCTTTTGCTATTGTAAATCAATTCTTCTCCCTTATGATACATCCAATTACAGGTTCCCTCCTCTCCACTCGTTCTAACTCCCTGCCACACACATCACTCTTTTCCCCCAGATCCACATCCACTCTGTCTCATCTTCCAAGGACATCAGTTCTCCAAGAGACAACTGCCAATCAGGACAAAATAGGATGGAATAAAACAAGGCAAAGGCTTGATATTGAATCTGGACAAGGCAGACCAGTAGGAAGAAATGAGTCTCAAGAACAGGCAAAGAGTTAGGGATACACCTGCTCCCACTGTTAAGAGTTCCATAAAAACAGCAAGTCAACAGTCATAACATATGTGCAGACAGCCTAAGTTAGGTTAAATTAAATAAGTTGAGAATACAACAGGAGAATAGTTTAAGTATATAGTCTCAAATGACTTAAAGGTTTATTTTTAACCTGACTTCTACTCCCAGTAAAAGTATACCTCTTTGGAGTAAAGAGATATTTTTAGAAAAACATATTCCCACATTGCCTTAAAAGGTACAAAGCCCAGCTTGGGACAAGAACCACTAAGTACCAATAACTGTATCTTCTGGGTGAGGGAGGAGCTAGAAAAGCTATACCTTCCTGCAGCCCAGTCCAAGATCTTCTGGGCTTTGAGTCTAGCATAACATAGGAGACTAGAACTCATACCTTGTTAAGACACATGTTTAGGAAATGTTGCAGTAGCAGTAGATCACTCACACCTATCCTGCTCTCATATCCCATTATAACAATATACTCTGCATAGGAGGTAGTAATCCAGGATCCAATAGTAATGATGTACTGTACATAGGAGGTAGTGATCAGGAATGATGTATTATATATAGCAGGTAGTGGTCAAGGATCCAATAGTAATGATGTACTGTACATAGGAGGTAGTGATCAGGGATCCAATAGTAATAATGTACTGTACATAGGAGATAGTGATCAGGGATCCAATAGTAATGATGTACTGTACATAGGAAATAGTGATCCAGGATCCAATAGTAATGATGTACTGTACATAGGAGATAGTGATCAGGAATGATGTATTATTTATAGCAGGTAGTGGTCCAGGATCCAATAATAATGATGTATTATTTATAGGAGATAGTGATCAAGGATCCAATCATAATGATGTATTATTTATAGGAGGTAGTTATCAAGGATCCAATAGTAATGATGTATTATTTATAGGAGGTAGTAATCAAGGATCCAATAGTAATGATTTATTATTTATAGGAGGTAGTAATCAAGGATCCAATAGTAATGATGTAATATTTATAGGAGGTAGTGATCAAGGATCCCAATCATAATGATATAGTGTGGCAAAGACAGAACTTAAGTATAATGATAATTTATTGCAGACAATCTTGTTTGATTCCATATCTCAGTACATATGACTTTTTAAATTTTATATGAAGTCTTAATAATTTTCTTGAAAACATGGCCAGTGAATTAAAGCAAACATTGTTAATTACCTTTCCAAGTTACATCACAAGGAATGGATGAGTCAAGATTCAATCCAAATATATCTACCCCCAGGAGCAAAATTAGAAATTGGTGTAGGAGGATATTCTGTCTATGTGTTACTCCCATTAGTTAAATAAAGAAGCCGCCTTGGCCTTTTGATAGGGCAGCCCTTAGGTGGATGGAGTAGAGAGAACAGAATTCTGGGCAGAAGAAAGCAGAGTCAGGGAGAGATGCCATGGAGCCAGCTGCTAGATCAGACATGCTGAATCTCTCCCAGTAAGCCACAGTCATGTAGTGATACACAGATTAATAAAAATGGGTTGAATCAAGATGTGAGAGTTAGCCAATAAGGGGCTAGAACTAATGGTTCAGGCAATGTTTAATTAATACAATTTTTGTGTGGTTATTTTGGGTTTTAAGCTAGCCAGGGGAGGGGGGCTTGGAATGCAGCCCACTCCCCTCACTACAAGAAATCTTAAGGCTTTTGCTGAGATCCTGAATAATCAAATGACTCTCTGCATGTGGTAGAAGTTCATGATGTTTTCATACCACTGAGGTTTTCTGGAGGTGGAATGTGGGTAGTAACAGGAGTGGCTTGGATAATAGAAACAAAATCACTTCCTTATCCCACTGGGAACTGATATATCTTCTGTTGACTTATATCTTCTCTTTAGCTAAGGATGGAAACTAGAGGTTTGACTATAAATAGCATCAATTTATTTCAGCCATTTAAGATTTGTAAATGAAACAAAATGAGTTTTGAACCTATTAGGCTCTTGGAGATACTCTTGACCAAGCCATCTGGCTAATTCTCTGCAGAATTGAGTCTGTGAGGAAATTCTTTTCTCAAATCTTCATGGCAAGAAAATGAGGGGGAAATGCTTTGTATACTCTGTCCAGACCAATTCATGATCCCCATTTCAGTGTTTGAAGCATTCATCATTCTGTCACATCAGCCAAATGCTCACAACTTAGGGCAAAACACTCCTGGCAGACAAGAAGACTGGAAAAGATTCAAGAAACAATTTTAGATGCTAGAAAACACCCATCCCAATCTTTGGCTGTAAGACACTATTGTGGTTAAAGGGGGAAAGGCAACTCACAAAAACATAGCCTTAGCTCATACCTGGCTCAGAGCTAATGATTAGTTTCTATTTGCAATGCCTGCTGAAAGAGCATTCAGGAGGGTCATTCTTCATTGGACTCTAGCCCCAGTCTATATCATAGCATGGATAAATTGCAGTAAAAGAAGAACAGTTAAGCAGACTGCTTTACATCAGCAAGTATATGGGTTACCTAAGAAATCAGAAATAGTGAAAGTAATACCACTCTCATTACGGTTATTATTTGTTACATAGGGACACAAATGACAGGACAATTGAACCTAATTTAATCAAGGAATTAAGAGACTTAGGGTGTCTTACACTGTAATGGATTATAATAACACAACCTCATGTCTCCAATTGCATGCATATACTCATTCATAAAATCATTTTTATTGGAAACATAAGATTCAAAAATATAGGGAGATTTTATATATATATAATCAAATATATATATATAGTTTTATCAAAAAGAAAAATTTTATACATCTTTATTAAAAATGAACTGGAAAGGATTTCTAGGAAAAATCAAGACTTTTAATTATGTACATAAGAAAACATTATGTATTTCCTGGGTCTAGATGTATGGCTTTCAACAAGAATTAATAAAGGCTTTTTAAAAAAGGGAAACAAGCTTCATCTATCTAGCAAGCCAGCCTTGCCCACTAACTTTGATACTAAAACCTTGATAGTGTCTTTTGCTTTATCTTTAAAAATGTTAATATACACAATCCTGGCACCTAACGTGGGGCAACTACATTCACACAAAACCTGAAAGAGTTTAAAAACTAATTCTAAGCTAAACTAAAATAAACTAAAATAAAATAAAGCATGACTTCTTGGTAGCAGCAATTACTTGGGTCTGTTCTGCTTGCTAGAGGCAAGCAAGCACTCTCATTTGGAAGAGACTTCCTAACTCAGCTTTAGCTGTAAAACCTTGAAGCTCTTTTAAGAGGTCCTGCCACAAAACACAAAAAAATGGGTGCTAATAAAAAGCTGACCACACATTTTTTTTTTCAGCTGAAAAGAGACTCCATTTTAAAATGCCAGATTTCTGGGCTGTCCTGCCAGGGCAAACTCTAGCTCTCTCAGATAGGCAGTCCAACTACAAAACATCTGAGTATGGTTTGTGAGCACACTGCTGCAGCTTACTTGCTGGTAGGCACCTTAAAATGCCATAGAGTTATGACAATAAACATGGCTCTGGCCGGTACTTCAGCCATGACACTAAAATCTCAAAAATCTAAAAAAATAAATGGACTGGATCTAGCCATCAAAGCCATGGATTTAATCCTCTCCATATTGTTTAACAAATTAAAAACTCACATGGTCAAAAAATATATACACTAAAGAGAAATTCAAAAACAAAATCTCTAAATGGTTGACACTGTGTTAAAAATATATACAGGCTAAATGTTATAGTCCTTAAAATAAAAAAAAGAGAAAGTAGTTGGGTGTCACTGGTGGTACACACCTTTATTCCCAATGCCTGGAAGGCAAAGACAAACAAATCTCTGTAAATTCAAGGTGTGGTGGTGGATGCCTTTAATCCCAAAGCTTGGAGGACATAGAGAAGTAAATCTCTATAATTCAAGAACAGTCTGGTCTACAGAGAGAGTTCTAAGACGAAGACACACACACACACACACACACACACACACACACACAAACTGTCTCAAAAAGCCAAATGTTAAAAATAAAAATTAAAAAAATATATAGGTTAAAATAAAGCCACATAAAGAAAAAAGTACACAAAAAAATCGATACTATATGTTATTATGCTCTCTTTAAATTGTTTAAATGCTGAGAAAGGAGAATTGGCTGCTAAAAGATATTTGCTTATAAATTCTGCTAAATTAATCCAAAATAGGTATTTTAAAAATACCTTGACTTTAAAATTGAAGTTAAAAGATATGTTACTTTGAAAAAGAGATTTTGCTTTGTTTCCACAAAAAAAAAAAAAATGAAAGACTACGGATTAATTCTGAGTTTACAAAAATCAGGTTTTATCAAGAAGTCCAGTTAAAAAATCTCCAGTTGAAACAGATGGCCCAGATGTCTGAGTTCTACATCCAAAACAGATTCAAGACTGCTGCCTGAGATGATCAAGACTCACAGGATACTCTAGTCAGGACTTGATCCTAATTCTAAATTTTCTTTAGGTCTCCATAAGATTATCAGCACCCTCAACCATCTGAAAGTAGCCTAAAATACTAAGCCCACATTCCAAAACAAATAAACTATAAATGTTCTTGATTTCTTAATAAAAAAAAGGGGGGGAGAAATGGTATGCAACAATTCTATATTCTGTCGATTATATTTTAAATAAATGCTGATTGGCTGGTAGCAGGCAAAAAGTATAGGTGAAAAAACCAGACAGAAAGTAGAGGTAGGGCAATGAAAACAGGAGTATTCTGAAAAGAAGGAAGTTCTTCCCACAGTCCTGTCCAAATACCAAAGAAGCAGAATGTTACCTACCCCACCAAAAAAGGTACCGAGCAATGTGGCTAACATAGATAAGAATAATGAGTTAATATACATTATAAGAGTTAATAAAAAGCCTGAGATAATGGGCCAATCAGTTTATAACTAATATAGACCTCTGTGTAATTTTCTTTGGGGGTTACCCACTGTGAAAACTGGGCAGGAAAAAAACTCCAACAAGCAGGCCCTCGTGTTACACAATCCATTTTAAATTTGTTTTTAACTGAAACATAAAGATATATAAGTACATATTTATGCCTTTCCACAGGAAGTTTCAATGCTGTTTCATTCTACGCACACACACACACACACACACACACACACACACACGTATGCATGTTCATATACATATAACTTGTATTTACTACCAGGTTTATTAAAGATCTGCTACGTAGCTCCATGCTTACTGAAGTTCCAGCATATACTACTGATGTCATACTTTACTTCAGATGGGAGATCACCTGGACATCAGTTAGGCAAGATGATCAGAAGATGGATGATTCTATTATGGATTTCTCAGGATACATGGCATAGTCAGATTAAGATTCTGATCCACATTCTGGCTTTGTGAAAATAGATATAAGTGATATTAGTGATATTTTATAAATAATAAAACTAAATTCCATGGCTTATGAATTATATGACTCTAATATCTTCAATTTATACAATATAATTTTTCTCTGGGAAATATTGTTTTATTAAATATACTTGGCATTTTATGACACTAATTTTTTAATTTAATTTTTAAACATTTATTTATATGTTTTATGTATATGAATACTCTGTCTGCATATACATTTGCATACCAGAAAAGAGCATGAGATCTCTTTACAGATGGCTATAAACCACCGTGTAGCTGCTGGGAACAGAACACAGGATCTCTGGAAAGTCAATCAGTTCTCTTAACCACTAAGCCATCTTACTAACCCCAATTTTTCATTTATGATTTGTGCTTGGGGGAGAATATGCTGCCATGGTTCTCATGTAGAATTTGAAAGATAAGTGTGTGGAGTTGGTTCTTTTCTTCCTGTTTCACATTGGCTCTGAGAATAGAGTTTAGATCACCATGATTGGCAGCAAACATCTGTACCCAATGATCAACATCACTAACTTACCTATTTTTAATTTAATAAATCATAACAGTGGTTTATAATGTAACATATATTTAACCAATAAATGCTTATTTTTCCCTCATTAATACACATTCATCTAGTCTACCTTTGAAATACATGTCATAGCATTACCTGGTGAAGTTTTGTCTTTGACTCTTGTTCTCTCAAAGAGAAAAGCTATGTGAAGAGACACAAACACTTTAGATGGAAGGTTATGTATTAAAGCCAGAAAGGGATTATCCTCTAGAGAGAGGATGGGGTAGCAGACAGTGAGCTTGCAGTGTGGATGAAAGTTTTTCAGAGCCCTCTCTTCCCTGTGATGTCTTCATTGAGTTCACCCTCCAGCACACCTTTCATTAATCACACACTACAGTTTACTCTCTAGATCAAGATTTTTCTTCCATTCCCCATGACCTGATTTTTTTAGTATGTTTGGTGGTGAGCATTCAGAGCATAGGGAACATACCATAACCAAGCTTCAATGCCTGATACTGTGATAAGATCCAACTGCGGCCACAAGGGCCACTCTGATCTTAAGAATCCAATTTCTTGTCACTCTCAGTGTCTGTGCTACTGGGGTTATATTTAGGAAGTGGTGTCCTGGGACCAAGCACTGAAGGCCACTTCCCACTTTCTCTTCTATCAGGTCCAGTGTGGTCGGATTTATATTGAGGTCATTAATCCATGTGGACTTGAGTTTTGTGCATGGGGATAGATATAGTTCTATTTGCACTCTTCTACAAGTTGACATCCAGTTAAGACAGCATGATTTGTTGAATATACTTTCTTTTTTCCATTGTATAATTTTAGCTTGTCAAAAATCAGGTGCTCATAAGCATGTGAATTAATACCCAGGTTTTGATTCAATTCCTTTGGTCAACCTGTCTGTTTTCATGTAAATACCAGGTGGTTTTCATTACGGTAGCTCTGTAATAGAGCTTGATGTCAGGGATGTTGATTCCTATAAAAGTTCCTTTACTATATAGGATTGTTTTGGGCTATTCTGAATTTTCTGTTTTTTCATATGAAGTTGATTATTTTTCTTTCAAGTTCTATGAAGAATTGTGTTGGGATTTTGATGGGGATTGCACCGAATCTATAGCTTGCTTTTGGGAGGATTGTCATTTTTATTATGTTGATTCTACCTATCCAAGAACATTGAAGATCTTTCCATTTTCTGGTGTCTTCAATTTCTTTCTTCAAAGACTTAAAGTTCTTGTTGAACAGGTCTTTCACTTTTTTTTGTTAATGTTACCCCAAAATATTTTATGTTATTTGTGGCTATTGTGAAGGGTGATGTTCTCTGATTTCTTTCTCAGCCTTTTTATCATTTGTACAGAGGAGGGATAGTGGGTTTTTGTTTGTTTGTTTGTTTGTTTGTTTGTTTGTTTTTTTATCTTGAATCCTGCCTATTACTGAAGGTATTTTTTCAACTGTAGTTCTTGGTTAGAGTCTTTGGAGTCACTTATATGTACTATCATATCATGTGCAAATAACAAAAGTTTGACTTCTTTTTTTTCCAATTTGAAGTCCCTTAATCTTCTTTTGTTGTCTTATTGCTCTAGCCAGAACTTCAAGAACTATGTTGAATAGATATGGAGAGAGTAGACAGCCGTGTTTTGCTCTTGGTTTTAGTGGAATCCCTTTGAGTTTCTCTCAATTTAATTTGATGTTGGCTGTCAACTTGCTATATATTGCTTTTTTATGTTTAGATACGTTCCTTGTATCCCTGATCTCTCAAGACCTTTATCATAAAGGGGTATTGGATTTCCTTGAATGCTTTTTCAGCACCTGATGAGATTATCACATGTGTTTTTTTCTTTTAGTTTATTTATATGGTGGATTACATTGATACATTTTCATATGTTGAACCAGCCCTATATTTCTGGGATGAAGCAGACTTGATCATGTTGGATAATTTTCTTTTTGATGTGTTCTTGGATTTTATTGAGTATTTTTTTATCTATGTTTATGAGTAGAATTGGTCTGTAGTTCTCTTTCTTGGTTGAGTCTTTGTGTGGTTTCAGTATCAGGGTAACTGTAGCCTCATAAAAAGAGTTTGGCAATGTTTCCTTCTGTTTCTATTATGTGGATCTACTATGTGGATTTTTTTGGTTGGGAGGCTTTTGATGACTGCTTCTATTTCCTTGCAGTTTATAGGTTGATTTAAATTGTTCACCTGGTCTTGCTTTAATTTTGGTATGCTCATTTCTTTTACACTTTCTAATTTTGTGAAGAACATGTTTTTAGTAGTATGACCTAATGATTCTCTGGATTTCCTCAGTGTCTGTTCTTATGTCCCCTTTTCATTTCTGATATTATTAGATGGTCTCTCTCTGCCTTATGATTAGTTTGGATAAAGGTTTAGCTATCTTGTTGATTTTGTCAAAGAAACAGTTCTTTGTTTCATTGGTTCTTCACATTTTTGTTTCTATTTTATTGATTTCAGCTTTTAATTTGCTTATTTCCTGTCATCTACTCCACCTGGGTGAGTCTGCTTCTATTTACTTTAAAGCTTTCAGAAATGGGACTTCCTGAAACTGATATGCCTCTGTTAAGCAAAAACAGAGTCAATAAGACAAAAAGGCAGCCTACTGAGTGGGAAAATATTTTCACCAACTCCACATCAGACAGAGGACTGATCTCCAAAATATATAAAGACTCAAGAAATTAGACATCAAAATTCCAAATAACCCAATTAAAAAATGGGGTATAGAACTAAACAGAATTCTCAACAGAAGAATCTCAAATGGTTGAAACACATTTAAGGAAATGTTCTTAGTCAACAGGGAAATGCAAATCAAAACAACTCCAAGATGTCATCTTACACCAGTCAGAATGGTAAAGACCAAAAACACCAATGATAGCTTATGCTGGAGAGGATGTGGCCTAAGGGAAACACTCATCCATTGCTGGTGGGAATGCAAACTTGGACAACCACTCTGGAAATCAGTTTGGCGGTTTCTCAGAAAATTGGAAATCAATGTAATTTAGTACTCAGCAATACCACTCTTGGGCATATACCCAACAGATGATTAATCACACTACAAGGACATGTATTCAACTATGTTCATAGCAATAGTATTTGTAATAGCCAGAGCCTGGAAATGACCTAGATGCTCCTCAACTGAAGAATAGATAACCAAAATGTGGTACATTTACACAATGGAGTACTACTTAGCAGTAAAAACCAATGACAGCTTGATTTTTGCAGGCAAATGGATGAAACTAGGAAATACCATCCTGAGTGAGGTAACTCAGACCTAGAAAGATGAGCATGGTAGGTACTCACTCATAAGTGGATACTAGCTCTAAATCAAAGGATAACATGCCTATGGTCCACAAATCTAGAGAAGCTAAGTAACACAGTAAACCTTAAAAGAATCATGCATAGATTCCCCCTGTAAAGGGGAAATAGGCAAGATCTCCTGATAAAAGGGGAAGCATGGAAATGGGGGGAGAAGGGAGAGTGGAAGGGGAGGAGGAGGGGAAAAATGGAGGAGGAGAATTTGAAGGAATGGGATAGTTGAGATGGGGGAAGGACAGAGATGAAGAGCAAGGAAAAACTATCTTGACTGAGGGAGCAATTCTGGGGCTAGAAAGAAGCCTGACACTAGAGTAATTCCTGGGAATCCACAAGGATGACCCTAGTTAAGACCCTAAGCAATAGTGGAGAGGGTGGCCGAACAGGCCATGCCCTGTAGTCAGATTGATGACTATCTTAAATGTCACCATAGAGCCTTCATCCAGCAACTGATGGAAAAAGAGGCAGAGACCCATAGTGGCGCACTGGGCTGATTTCCCAATTTACAGTTGAAGAATGAATGGAAGGAGTGAGAATATGAACTAAGAAGTCAAAACGATGATGGAGACACCCACTAAAATAACTTACCTGAGCTAACAGGAGCTCGCCAAATCTAGCTGGACAGGAAAGGAACAAACATAGGACTAAACTAGACCCACTGAATGTGGGTGGCAGTTGTATGGCTGGGGCAGACTAAGGGGCCACTGGCAGTTGCACCAGGATTTATCCCTACTGCTTGTACTGGCTTTTTAGAACCTATTCTCTTTGGATGGATACCTTGCTCAGCCTATATAGTAGGAAAGGCCTTGGACCTTCCTCAAAGCAGTGTGCCTTTGAGGAGTGGATAGGGAGTAGGATGGAAGAGGATGTGGAGGGAATGGGAGGAGGAGAGAGAATGGAAACTGGGATTGGTATATAAAATGGTAAAAGATAGTTTGTTTTCTTTTTAAAAATAAATTTAAAAAGGGTTCACAGTTTCCCTCCTTATCTCAGGTCTATCTCCCTGTCTAACAATGGCAAAATTCACATAATGGTAAATTGTTATGGTGTGCACATGCCCTCTCTCCTTGGATCTCCTCCTAAGTCACTGTCCTCTTCATTGCCCAAACCCAAAAGAAATCCTTAAGGCTATAAGCATAGTCCACAGTGACAGACAAAACCCTTGGAGTTTACATGGGCTATACCAGGCAAATATACCTCTAATAATAATATATAATTTCACTTAAGATATATTCATTTATGGTTCATATGAATTATTGAACAGAGTAAATAAAGAATAAGAGACTGCAAGTATCTCTTAGATTTAACCCTTTCTGTGTTGTGTCCAGACATCATTTCTTCATACTGATACTCTTTTGGAAACTTCACTTTCAAATGTATTGATTCCAAATAAACTGATATATTTCCCCTAAGGAAAATTATGATGTTGTTATTATCCACAGAGGAATGGTTATTCAGATTCCGTTTAGTTAATTTTACTTTTCAATTGTGTGGACAAATTTTTTACTTTTATTTTTTTATTTATTCTTATCTCATATATTACATCCCAAATACAGTTCCCCATCACTGCAGTTTTTCTGTACCCCCCCACCCTTTCCCTCTTTCCCAGACCCTGTCCTCCTCTGTTTACTTTTTTTTTTGCGTATCAACTTTAAAAAACTACAACTTTATTATGTAAAACAAGGTGATTCCATGCACTCTGCACCATCTACATGAAAATGACAAAAGTAAGTATTTGTTAAGTGAATGAACGGATGCAAAGAGCCCAAAACTTTCTTCTTATGTTAGGTCATTTCCCAATACAACTGATATTTTTCTTGCTTTGTAATGAAGATTAAAAAGAATGATTCTTTTCAAAAAGGTTCAAAGTAGAGATGAAAAATCAGAAGTTGAAAACAGTTGACAACAGCAGAACCCCAACCCATGCCTTTGTGGTTAGAATCTGTCTTGCCATTTTATAAAAACAATTTAAAAAATTGGTTTCTACTAAAGATTCCTAATGCAGGGATCTTGTACTTGCTATTTATCCTTCAGCATGAGATGCAGAAAACTCAGAGTAGCCAGAGTAAAAAACTTGTCCAAAGAAATGAATTTTTAACCCCATTAAATGAGACTCCAATAGAAACTGCAACATTAGGTATGAAGCTGTTGGAGTCTATGGCTTCTTCTTTTTTTTAATTTTTTTTTTAATTTATTAAAGATTTCTGTCTCTTCCCCACCTCCGCCTCCCCTTTCCTTCCCCCTCCCACAATCAAGCCCCCTCCCTCGTCAGCCCAAAGAGCAATCAGGGTTCTCTGCCCTGTGGGAAGACCAAGGACCACCCTCCTCCATCCAGGTCTAGTAAGGTGAGCATCCAAACTGCCTAGGCTCCCACAAAGCCAATACGTGCAGTAGGATCAAAAACCCATTGCCAATGTTCTTGAGGTCTCAGTAGTCCTCATTGTCCACTATGTTCAGTGAGACCTGTTTTAACCCAGGCTTTTTCAGACCCAGGTCAGCTGGCCTTGGTGAGTTCCCGATAGAACATCCCTCTGTTTACCTTTTAAAAAGATCAGGTCTCCCAGAGTTATTCGCCAAACACAGCACAATAAGTTACAATCAGACTAGGCACAAACCATCATATCAAGGCTAGAAGAGGCAGGAAAAAAAGGGCCCTAAAATTGAGCAAAAGTGTCAGAGACATGCCCTACTTGCACTATTAGGTGTCCCTCAAGAACATCCAGGACACAACCATAACATATATACAAAGGACCTACCTCAGACCCAATCAGGGTCAATGATTTTCACTTCATTCTCTGTGAGCTCCTATGAACCATGTATAGTTGATTTTATAGGCAGTGTTCTTACGGTGTCCTTGGCCCCTATGGTATCTACAATTCCCAACTCCTTGTACAGACTTCTCTGAGTTTCTCCTAATGTTTGGCTGTGGGTCTCTGGGTTGTTCCCAATCAGTTGCTGAATGCAGGCTCTCTGATGTTGATTGAAGTTGGCACCAATCTATGAGTACAGCATAATATCATTAGAAAACACTTTGTGGACATTTTCTTGGCCAATTGTTTTGGTTTTCTAGGTCTCTGAGCTATCCTGCCTCTGCTTCCTAGTCAGAGATGGCTCAGTTGTTAAAGACTAGACTCACAAGCAAAAATGTAAGTGTTTTTTTTTTATTTTTAATTAAACTTTCATATATTTTTATCATTTCTTCTCTCCTTATATTTTGCTCATTTTCCCTCTCCCTCCTCTCTATGTACCAAAAATTATATGTTCTCTCTCTCTTTCTGTCCTATTTCTTTCATTCTATCTCTCATTCTCCCTTTCAAAAAGCCTATAAAACACAAAAATGAGTAGCAAAACAAAAAAGAAATTATGGTAAACAAACAAATTTAACAAAAATCCCACAAAACAAAGAATGGGGTTTGTTTTATGTTAGTCAACTATACCTGTTCATAAAAATATGTCTTTTGTTCTTTAAAGTATAGACCTTCTTGCCTCTAAAGCAAATTAATACCATTTTAATGCTATTTGCCTTGTTCTCATGAATCTGTAGCATTCACCATAAGCACTGGCTTCCAGTGATTATATTAAAAAATATTATTTTGTTTTGTGGACAATAATAAAAACACAAATTACTTGAAGATAACACAAAACAAATCATTTGTAATTTGGTAATACAAAGTCACTTTCTGAAATTTTATAGCATAAACATTTTACACAGTAAGCTGTAGTCATGACAACGCAAACTTTCTGCACTTCCTTAATACATTAGTGGTTTTTCCAAAGCCAGTGGGATGGATTTTAGGATGAACAGACAGAAATGAATACTAGTACCATTTTTATAAGACTGTCTATCACTTCCCCTGCATGATTTAAAGTCTTGGAAGTCACTGACCCACTGTGGATTTAGAGAGAATAGTCATGAAAAGTGTTGGAAGAATATAATCTACATACATTCCTCTCACAATCCATCCTTAAAGGGAAGCCAGAACAAGAGTCTGGAGGCAGGAACTGAAAAGGTCATGAAGGAATGGTGTTTGTTTATTGACTTATTCATCATGGCTTACTCAACTCCTTCCTCACCTGCCCACGAACATATATCCCTACAGTAGGATGAGCCATAACAAACCAGTCATTAATCAAGAAAATGCTACCCCCAGATTTGCCTACCAGTCAACCTAATACAGATATTTTCTCAATTTAAGTTTCTCTCTTCTCAGAAGTGTGTTCTAGCTGTTTCAAATAGACAAAAAACTCACTGCACTATTGATCCCTTTTCAGAGTGACACACAAATACATCACTATTGAACCATAAAAAAAGATATGAAAGACCCTACAGACCCCCCAAAAACCCACAGCTAGCCGGCTCTCATGAGAACATCCTGTTTGCTTGAGACCCTCAGGACCCTCTCAGGACCTGCAGCTATCCACTCTCATGAGAACATCCCATGTTTGCCTAGGGAAACAGGATGCTTATAGTCAGCACATGTGCCAAACTTAAAATATCAGCAGTTTACAAAAGAAACAATTCCCTCTGTAAAGGACTCCAGCTTTACTGCTGTAACAACATTTTACAAGGCTCTTGACAAACAAATGTAAGTGCAGAATGAGGTCAGGGCCTCTGGCTGCAAAGCAGGATATTTATGTATAGATGTCGGTCGCCATACATCTATGCTGGGAAAGGAGAAACCAAAAGAAAACAGGATGTCTGTCACCATAAATCTATGCTGGGAAAGGAAAAACCACTTATGACCCCTGCCACATTCCAACAAGACCAATAACCATACATCTGCTTTGGCCGCCCTCTTTCCTATAAAAAGACCTCCCCCCAGTCTGCAGGCTCGCAAGTCCTCCTAAAGACTTTGTCGCCAGCAGGTACCTGTGTTTACCCAATAAACCTCTTGCTATTTGCATCCGTGTTGTCTCGGCCTGTTCCTTGGCTTCGGTGGAGTCTCCTCTCGAGGGAAGTCCTCTTCGAGGGTCTTTCAGATAAAGTTTTAACAGTTAAACAAAATCAAGAAAACATTGTGTGGAGACTTAAGTATATCAAGTCAAGTGAAAAATAAAATTAGAATGAGCAGGATCACATAGGTGACATGAAAGAATGGGGTACGCTTGAGACTAAGCATAAGTCGTGAGAGGGGTTAGAAAATAAGGATAAGCAAAGCTAGAGATTGTGTTAACCAAAACTAAGAATGTTTGAAGAAGTTCTTCAGAAATCCAGTAATGTGTAAGCTAATTTAAAACTAGAATATAAAAAAGAAGACAATACTGCCCCTAGACGCATGACTTGTTTAATGAAAATCTATGTGCTAGGCATAGGATACCTCTGTACAAATTATCATTCAGGGAGATCCCAGAGTACCCAAACAATACAGTCTGTTGTCATTGCCCTTCATTGCTGTGCAGAATTAATCATATCACAAATCTTATCACATTACCCTATTATAGGACATAGAAAATCAATCTCAAACTGACCAAAAAAAAAAAAAAAAAAAAAAAAAAAAAAACTCTGTCCCTACTGAATAGCTTCATAATTAGCTTTCATGGTACAGAATATTAATGCATAATTAGCTAGAAGGTGAAAGAAAGAAAATGTATTAGTGGTCTTACCCAATAATGGACCCTACATACTGCAACATTGACCTGCCAGGAAAGTTTGGGAACACTGGTACAAAAGTGATATATTGGTTATCTGGGTAACAAATTCCTGTCTGATTGGATTTGAGTCCTGCTCCACAGGAGGGATTATACCTGGTACAGTAATCCTAGCTAAAACCTGGTGATTAGGGAGGTTGTAGGCCCTGGGCAGAAGGCTTAACATTACTTTTTTAGAAAAACTAAATAGTCATCTTGTCAAATTTCCTTCTTAGTATTTATGTTTATATACATAGATACAAGCCTTTCTCAACCTTGGTCAGAGAAACCTATTTTTTCATGTATTTAGAAATTTGTGCAGAGACTCGTAACTCATCAAAATACTGAGAATAAGAATGAGTGCTCAGGTATACATGAATCATATATATCAATCTTCTCCCATCCAAGGCTCAGGGGACAGTGCAGAAGAGAGTGGACAGAGACTGTAAAAGTCCAAAGAAGGGAAGGAGAACGGTGAATGCTGTCTTCTTGCTATGACTTGCTTCCTTCACTTCAGCTCATAGCATCTCTAGTTTCTCAGACAACGACCAGAACAAGAGCATGTCACTCAGAATCTCAGCATATAGGGAGAAGAGCCTGTGCTGCATCTCTAGCAGAGGATCTTTTGGCACTTGAGGGGTGCTGAGGGAAGTAGAGGGATTTTCTCAGAGGGCTTGACCACTGTAGGCTGCCGCATCACAGTGGATAGTCATACACCCATGTCTAAATGAGTGGCACTAAGTTGATTCAGGGGGTGTTAATAATAGCAATAAAATAAAGTATTCACGAAGATAGGAGTGATATAGGATTTGGGGTCTTTGGTGGAGTTGGAAGAAAGTGTTAGGCTGTGAATAGATTTATTTATTTATTTATGCATTACATAAATATTTTCAAATAATAAATGAAACATCAATTAAGTAATCATGCCTTACCTGAAAAACTGGAATATACGGTATAATATGTTTGAAATTGTATGACTTATTTGATGCTACATAGCAAATCAGTCACTTCATAACCTCTTGTCTCAAAAACTAGGCTACGTAATCCAGAACTAATTCTGTGAATGAGATGGTGAGTACTACTTGACTGGAAATGTTTACCAAATATCAGTCACATAGTTTTCAGGGCTATGTGTTGCGGGAGGTCCTTCCGCCCCTCCAACCAATAGCTGCTGTGATACCAGCCCATTGGGGCGTGGTCTCTCTCCCTTTAAAAAAGCGGCTATTTCCTCTGCTCGCTCTCTTCACTTCCTGCTCCACCGGAGACTAGACTCCCTTCCTGGTTGTGCAGATGGCTGTTGTCTGGGACGGTGATCTGTAAGTTTTCCCCTTTAAATAAATAACACCCTATTAATCATAACTCCAAA
>NW_026068220.1:1004300-1006839 GCF_014885135.2 Alexandromys fortis
TACCAGCCCATTGGGGCGTGGTCTCTCTCCCTTTAAAAAAGCGGCTATTTCCTCTGCTCGCTCTCTTCACTTCCTGCTCCGCCGGAGACTAGACTCCCTTCCTGGTTGTGCAGATGGCTGTTGTCTGGGATGGTGATCTGTAAGTTTTCCCCTTTAAATAAATAACACCCTATTAATCATAACTCCAAACTGGTGTTGCCTTGTTCATGACTTACGCCTTCAGCTATGGAAATTAAATATGCATAACTCTTCTCCTTTATCACTGTGCTATATTCTTTATATCCATCATTATTTAGTATTTAAATAAAAAATATATGTCCCATCATTTCATCTTCAAGTGTTTTTGAAACCTTTTGATTTCAGTGTCAATTATCTGTAGTCCCAAATATTGGTAAATTGAGGTAGGAGCCCTTTTTCAACTCTTGTGTGACAGAGAAACTTTGAAAGGCAGCAATATCCACCTTAAAATTAACTATAATAGGATTTAGTGTTTTAAGACAATGATGTTTATTTTTTAAAAAAATAAAAATGATTTTTTTAAATAAAAAACAAAGGAAGGAAGGAAGGAAGGAAGGAAGGAAGGAAGGAAGGAAGGAAGGAAGGAAGGAAAAACCTCAGGCATAACTAAAGCTTTGTCACTAGAAATTTTTTCCATTTTCTACATGTACAGAACTGTTCCCATTTTTATCCTCAAACTATATACATTGTTATGGAGATGCAGTATGGTTTGTTTAAGACTAAGTAAAAACCGCAGCCTGGTAGAGCATACAGTAGTATTTGTGTCTGTCTTCACCCACACCCAGTGAGTTATCAATGGTGGTATGTTATTTTCCATGTGTCTTCCTTTCCTTGAGGCATGATTCAGAGAAGCTTTTCATGAGGAATGGATGAAGATAAAGTCTTAGAATGCTACTCACAGTCACAACCCAAAGCATCAAGCTAGTGACATTACAGATACTTTGGAAGTTGGTTCCAAGATGGAAAAATGTAGCCATGCCTAGAGTGCTTTAGCATCCTGTTGGGAACTCTCTTAACCAGTATAAAAAAATGTGCTGTCAACACAGCTGTTTCCTTCAAAGTGAAAATATCCATTTTGGGTGTAGAAAGATAAGCCGTGATGAAATTTCTTTAATCACAGACAGAAAATATGTATCATATACCAAGTGTCTTAAACAACAGCTATTTCCATCATGGTGTGTGGTCATTACTTCATGATGTGTTGTAAAACTATTAAATTCAGCCATATGAAAAAACAGAAAGAGAACTCAAAACTGCAAGTATACACACAATTTAAGATTTAGACCCAAAAACATGAATGCATGAATTACTAAAGTTTTTTGGGTGATGAAGGACACACAGAAATATGACACACCTTCAATGATTATTTTGATTAGTGTCAAATTGCCTCCCAATTTCTATAAAATGATTTGGGTAGAACATTATAAAAAGTTCATTTAAATTTTTCTGTCATTTATAAAAGAATTCAACCAGCACTCGGGAGGCAGAGGCAGGCGGATCTCTGTGAGTTCGAGACCAGCCTGGTCTACAAGAGCTAGTTCCAGGAAAGGCTCCAAAACCACAGCAAAACCCTGTCTCGAAAAACCAAAAAAAAAAAAAAAAAAAAAAAGAATTCAAGAATGATTTTAACAGACACTGTGATTAAATAATCTAACCAATGGTGAGGACTGATGTAGAAAAAAAAAATCTACCCTTCAATTCCAGCCGATACTGAGTATTTTGTCAAAAAAATGTAGGTACCGGATGCGGTCTGGGGACCAGGAGAGACATCATTGGGGTGAGTGAGTTTCTGACCGCGGCAGCAGCCTGGGACAGGGAACTCAGACGTTCCTCATCCCTCCTACACTTCCTGGTCATCCTCAGGTGCTATACTGCCCAATACCGCCTCTCTCTTCCTATCCCACCCAGATTGCATCCACAACACTCCCCCCCTCCGTCTGACTCCCTCCCCTCTTTGACCACAAAACATCTCCCAGCTCAGCCTGTTTGGGCGCAGGAGACGAATCAGAATCGGGAGGGTGGTAGCTCCTTTGTCCAAATAGCCTGCCTGCAGCAAGCAAGGTAGGCCCCTTGTTTACGAGCCACCCAAGAAGCAAGGAGATCTGATCCAGACACCAGGATAGACATCGGGCTTGCATCCACAACCCACCAAGAGCGGTGCTGAGGAGTTCCATCTTGACAGGACGGTCCCTGGTTCTACAATGAAGAGACACACCCAAAGACTCAGTCACAGCAAAGATTAGACCAAGACACCAGGACTCTCCTGGCTCCATTTGAAGGAGAAGATGGGAAGGCGCCAAAGCAAGACTTCCTCCAACAACCTGAAAGGCAACATGACTTCACCAGAATCAAGGGATCCTGAAATAAGAAGAATTGTACACCCTACTCCAGAAAAATTAGAAGAAATCGACTCAAAAGTGAATTATATGAAAATAATAGAAGACCTTAAACAGGAGGTGAAAAACTGCCAAAAACAATTAGAGATTACAAACAAAAAGGTAGAGGAAATGAATAAATCGCT
>NW_026068220.1:1013224-1013963 GCF_014885135.2 Alexandromys fortis
AAAAAAAAGAAGCAGACTCACCTAGGAGGAGTAGAAGACTGGAAATAATCAAACTGAGGGCTGAAATCAACAAAATAGAAACACAGAAAACAATCCAAAGAATCAAGGAAACAAAAAGCTGGTTCATGGAGAAAATCAACAAGATTGATAAACCCCTATCAAAACTAATCAAATGGCAGAGAGAGAATATGCAAATTAATAAGATCAGAAATGAAAAGGGGGACATAACCACAGACACAGAGGAAATTCAGAGAATCATTAGATCTTACTACAAAAGCCTATATGTGACAAAACTGAAAAATGAAAAAGAAATGGACACTTTTTTAGATAAATACTATGTACCAAAATTAAACCAGGACCAGGTGGACAATCTGAATAGACCTGTTAGTCGCGAAGAATTAGAAGATGATATAAAAAACCTCCCTACCAAAAAGAGCCCAGGACCAGATGGTTTCAATGCAGAATTCTAGCAGAACTTCCAAGAAGACCTAATACCTATACTCCTTAAGGTATTTCACAATATAGAAACAGAAGAGTCACTACCAAATTTTTTTTATGAAACTATAGTTACTCTGATATGAAAACCACACAAAGACTCTACCAGGAAAGAGAATCACAGGCCAATCTCACTCATGAACATCGATGCAAAAATCCTCAACAAAATACTGGCAAACCGAATCCAAGAACACATTAGAAAAATTATCCATTATGATCAAGTAGGCTTCATCCCAGAGATGCA
>NW_026068220.1:1016987-1020565 GCF_014885135.2 Alexandromys fortis
GAGGGAAATGGGAGGCTGGGAGGAGGCGAAAAAAATAAAATTAAATTAAAAAATCGTAAAAAAATATAAAAAAAAGAAAAAGAAAAAAATGTAGGTACCAGTATTTTTAAAGAAGAAATTTGTTTTAAATATATGTGTAGTAGGAGCTGCAGGCATCTTCCCACAGCCCGGCTCCTGGCTGCCTGGCTAGATTATGTCCCGAAATAACAACACACAAATTGTATTCATTTAAACACTGCCTGTCCCATTAGCTCTAGCTTCTTACTGGCTAATTCTTACATCTTGATTACCAATTTCTATTAATGTGTGTAGCACCCCAAGGTGTGCTTACCAGGAAGATTCTAGCCTATATCCATCCTGGTTTGGAGCTTCATCGCGTCTCCAGAAAGGAGAGCTATCGAGTCTGAGCTCACTTCCTCTTCCTCCCAGCATTCTTTTCTGTTTACTCTGCCTACCTCTATTTCTGTCCTATCAGGGCCAAGGCAGTTTCTTTATTTAACCAATGACCTTCCTCCATCATTTCAGCAATGAGAGCCCATTAGACTTTTTTCTTGTTCAAAGGGTATTGATATATTTCTCTAAATATCTGAGGCAAATGAAATTGCCCCATCTCAATTCTTAGTTTCCAAATGAGCTTACATTAAAATTGATGGATTTCTCACAGAATTTTTATTTTTTGCCTAAAGGATAACCAGACTACAATTCATAGCTTCAGAAAAGCTAGGTAACAAAAAGGACCCTAGGAGGGATGGTATGGATCATCTTGGGATGCAGAAATAGTTGAGATCTCCTGGGCAAACTGGGGGTGAAGGGGCAGTAGAGGAGAGAGGAGGAAAAATGGGATGGCCAAGTTGGAGAAGCGTCAGAGTGGGAAAGCAATGAAAGAGATATCTTGATATAGGGAACCATTATGGGGCTAAAGGGAATTCTAGGACCAGGGAAGTTTCCAAAAATACACAAGAATGACTCCAGCTAAAACACCTAGTAATCATGGAGAGGGTTCCTGAATTGGCCTTGCCTTGTAGTCAGTTTGGTGAATACCCTGTCATCACAGAGCCTTCATCCAGTAACTGATGGAACCAGATGCAGAGAACCATAATCAAGCACAAGCCCAAATTCGAGAAGTTCAGTCGAAGAGAGAGAGGAAGGATTATATAAACAGGGAGGGTCAAGATCATGATGGAGAAATCTAAAGAGACAGCTGAACCAAGCTCATGGGAACTCAGGAACCTTAGACCTGGGGAGCCTTCATGGAACTGAACTAAGCCCTCTGTGTGTGGGTGACAGTTTTGTAGCTTGATCTGTTGGAGGGGACCCTGGCAGTGGGATGACGATCTATACCTAGTACATAAACTGGCTTTTTGGAGCCCATTCCCTATGGTGGGATACCTTGCTCAGCCTTGATGCAGCGGGGAGGACCTTGGTCCTGCTTCAACTTTATGTGCCAGATTTTGTTTATTCCCCATGGAAGGCCTTACTTTTTTGGAGGAGTGGATGGTGGATGAGCACAAGCAGGAGTAGGAGAGGAAACTATGGTTGATGTATAAAATTAATTTTAAAAAATTTAAAAACTAAAACATTTTGCCTAATATGCATTCAAATAATCATTTACTAAATAATTTTATTTAGTTAAGACTTTACAGAAGAATTAACATGAATAATAATATGAGTTTATTGTGCTTTATGCACAGAAGTTTCTGTCCTACCCAGTGCCACAACCATTCAGTCCCAAAAAACACACAGTGATCTACATTAATTATAAACTGGTTGGCCTGTTAGCTCAGGCTTCTTATTAATTAACTCCTGCTTCTCCCCCCACTTTTTATTGATTTTTATTGAGCTCTACATTTTTCTCTGCTCCCCTCCCTGCCTCTCCCCTACTCCCTTTAACCCTCCCCCAAGGTCCCATGCTCCCAATTTACTCAGGAGATCTTGTCTTTTTCTGCTTTCTACTTTTCATGTAGATTAGATCTATGTAAGTCTCTCTTGGTATCCTCATTGTTGTCTAAGTTCTCTGAGATTGTGGTTTGTAGAAATCTGGTTTTCTTTGCTCTATGTTTAAAAACCACCTATGAGTGAGTACATGTGATAATTGTCTTTCTGTGTCTGGGTTACCTTACTCAAAATGTTATCTAGCTCCATCCATTTTCCTGCAAAATTCAAGATGTCATTATTTTTTTCGGCTGTGTAAATGTATCACATTTTCCTTATCCATTCTTGAGTCAAGGATCATTTATATTGTTTCCAGGTTCTGGCTATGACAAACAAAGCTACTATGAACATGAGAACATGTCCTTGTGGCATGATTGAGCATCCTATGGATATATACCCAAAAGTGGTATTACTGGGTCTTGAGGAACATTGTTTCCTAATTTTCTGAAAAAAAAATTGCCACACTGATATCCAAAAGGGTTGTACCACCTTGCATTCCAACCAGCAATGCAAAAGTGTTTCCCCACAACCTCTCCAGTATAAGTTCTCATCAATGTTTTTGATCCTGGGCATTTTTAAAGGTGTAAGATGGAATCTCAGAGATGTTTTGATTTGCAATTCTCTGATGACTAAGGATGTTGAACATTTTCTTAAGTGTCTTTCAGCCATTTTAGATTCCTCTGTATAGTGTACTCCATTTTTTATTGGATTATATGTTCTTAAGATGACCAATTACTTGAGTTCTTTGTATATTTTGGAGATCAGCCCTCTGTTTTATGTGAGGTTAGTGAAGATCTTTTCCCATTCTGTTGGCTGTCTTTTTGTATTGTTGACTGTATTCTTTGCTTTACAGAAGCTTTTTAGTTTCAGGAGGTCCCATTAATTAACTGTTTCTCTCAGTGTCTTGCTGCTGGGGTTATATTTAAGAAGTGGTCTCCAGTGCCAATGTATTCAAGTATACTTCCCACTTTCTCTTTTATAAGGTTCAGTGTGACTGGCTTTATGTTGAGGCCTTTGATCTACTTGGACTTGTAACTCTTACTTCTTAAATTAACCTGTAATTCTTGTCTGTGTTAGCCACGTGGCTTGGATCATTTTATCAGTGAGGTGTGAAGGTGTAAGTCACGAACAATGCCACACCAGTTTGGAGTTATGATTAATAGGGTGGTATTTATTTAGAGGGGAAAAAACTTACAGATCACCGTCCCAGACAACAGCCCTCTGAGCAACCAGGAAGGGAGTCTAATCAACGGCGGAGCAGGAAGTGAAGAGAGCGAGCAGAGGAAGTAGCCATTTTTTTTTAGGGAAAGAAACCACGCCCCAATGGGCTGGTATCTCAGCAGCTATTGGTTGGAGGGGTGGATGGACCTCCTGCAACACCTCCCCCTTTTGTTTAAGTGAGAGAGTTCTAAACCTACTACGAAATTATACACAATAAGTACAAATATCCTATTCTAACTAGCTTAGGTCTTGTATAATGAATAACTTGGCCAAGTCGTGAGAAAAAAGTAACTACATTTATATAGTCTTCAACCCCATCAAAGATCTGAGAAGGGAAATAATGTTACCTGGGTAATTAGGAAGTTCAGTAAAACAACTTCCAAAACATGCAACAAATCACAGAGACAACTAGCTACCTGGGCAAT
>NW_026068220.1:1023445-1037179 GCF_014885135.2 Alexandromys fortis
TGCAATCCCTTTTCAGATGTCCTAATTTACCACAATTAAAACACCTGGCAGTTTGATGTCTCCTCATTGCTGTAGAAACCGCTTCTCCTACCCAAGATTCATCATTATAACTAAACGTCTCAACATTCATAGTATGATGAATCCATTCATCCATAGGTGCTGATCTAGACTTTAAAAGCCAAATTATCTTTTTGCATTCTATGTTTGAATTCTCAAAAGCTAGAGATTCAAGAAGTATTCATCTAGATTCTGGGTCTGTTGCCTCTATGTCCAGAGCCTTAATTAATCTTTGCAAAAAGTCAATAAAGGGTTCTCTCTGTCCCTGCCTAATTCTGGTATATGATTCAACCCTTTTTGCTGGATCTTGTATCCTATTCCAAGCATTTAAAGCTGCTTGGTGACATAGACACAGTACTTCTTCATCATAAAGAGCTTGGACCTGTGGATCAGCATATTCTCCTGCACCAAGAATTTGATTTTGGGAAACCTCGACACCTTTTGCTCTACCTTGCTGTTCCATATGTTTGGATTCTTCTCTGAAAAAAATTCCAAACATCAAGGAAGGACCCTTATCTAAAACTGCAGACACTAACTGATGGAAATCATAGGGGGTAGCTCTAGCATTAGAAGCCCAAGTCCTTATCATTTCCTTTACATATGCATTGTGCAAGCCAAAATTAACAATAGCCTGCTTAATTTCTTTTAGATCATTTATTGCTATTGGCGTCTATCTAGCTTCTCTGACTCCCATTGAGCCTTTAGAAGTTGACGCTTTGTCAGAATTAAGTATAGGGTATGCCGCTAAAACCCTGGTTAAGCCAGTTCTGATAGCTGGTGTTGGCCTTGTATCCTGTCCTTGTGCCTTATTACTCTGTTCACCAGCTCCAATAATTTCTTCAATCATTTCAAGTCTTTTTATTATTGTCTTTATTATTGCCTCTTTTGAATCCTGAATCTCCTGACCTGCATGAGTTTCTATTAAAGATAGTATGGTTCTTGGGAGTGCCATATTCTTCCTAAATGATAGAATATGCAAAAGAATACTAAAACCTAGTAGCCAGTAAATTAAGTTATCCTCATAGTCATATAACCCTTGCATGATAAGACCCATTATATTGGTAGCCCAAACAGTAAAATTCATGTGGGAAACGAAAACTGCCATATTACCTATTATCCAGCAGGTGGCGCTGTTGCCAAGTCGCGATGAAAACGGGGTCCTGTTTTAGGCCTAGTATTTGTTAAAAACTGGTAAATGCAAGTTTCTCAAAAAGGTAAATGTAATTAAATCAATTCTGTACACAGAACCATAAACCCAGAATCCAGGGGTAGAGAAGAGTAACCCGGAAGCCGTGTACGCCTCCACGTGACAGAGTCACCCTGAGGGGTCAAAGCTTTCGGCAACCACATGCTCTGGTTCGCACCACTTAAGAGCTGTACTTGCAAGGGAAATTTAAAAATGACTCGGAAAAGAGTAAACCACGCAGGCAGAGACTATGCAGGCCCGTGGAGTTTAAATCCACGTGGGGAGGCAGATGATAGGGTGTGTGGGGACTTGAAGTCAATCTGAGGTGTCTAAAAAAATATAAAGAACTGCAGCAAGAAAAGCCAGTGCGTGATAATTTATATTAAACTGCTGGCTCCACACACAAGGCACAGGCTACAAGGCTGCCGCAAGGCACAGGCCACACGGCCACCGTAAGGCACAGGCCATGGCTGAGGAAGGGAGGGCTCGCGCAAAGCCGAACTCACGGCCGGCAGCCAAGCGGGGAAAGGAGAGGTCCTAAAAGCCAAACGTTCGGGCGCCAGATGAAGGCGTAAGTCATGAACAATGCCACACCAGTTTGGAGTTATGATTAGTAGGGTGGTATTTATTTAAAGGGGAAAAACTTACAGATCACCATCCCAGACAACAGCCCTCTGAGCAACCAGGAAGGAAGTCTAGTCACGGTGGAGCAGGAAGTGAAGAGAGCTAGCGGAGGAAGTAGCCGTTTTTTTCTTAGGGAGAGAAACCACGCCCCAATGGGCTGGTATCTCAGCAGCTATTGGTTGGAGGGGTAGAAGGACCTCCCGCAACAGAGGTGGTCTCATCTTGCTTCCTCTGGGTCTTGTTGACAACTGTAGACTGAGAATAGGAATTCTCCTATTCTTGTCACTCCACCTAAACTCGCTGCCTGGCTGTGGGGTTTCCCTCTATAAGTTGTGAATACCATTGGTTAATAAAGAAGCTGTCCTGGGCCTGTTCAGGGAATAGAGGTAGGTAGGGAAAACTAAACTGAATGCTGGGAGAAGGAAGGCAGAGTCATGGAGAAGCCATGTAGCCCTGCTGGACATGCACCTTGTGGTGACATACAGATTAATCAAGATGGGTTAAAGTAAGATATGAGTTAGCCAATAAGAAATTAGAGGTCAAACAGTGATTTAAATAATATAGTTTCTGTGTGATTATTTCGGGGCTGAGTGGCTGGGAAACAAACAAGCAACCTTTTCACAACACCTGGCTACTGGCCAATTAGGGTTTTTATTAAACCAATGCAAGCAAAAACTCTTTAAAGGGTATAAGACCATTGGTCCACAGTAGTGGTAGTAGTGGTTATAATACATTTTGCACAGAACAAATTTTGTTTTATTTTTTTTTTAATTTAGACATTCATGGAAATGCATAGAATTATATCTTTCTATAAGAAATGAGCATTTTAAATATTCATTTTTATCTAAGTTTTGCACAGTATTAAATAGACTATAATTATCCTATATTTGGAAGAAATATATATTTTTAACTATCTCAGTAGGAATTAGTGCAATCTAAATGCCATGTTTACTCCTAAAGCTTGAAATACAAATATTTGGTCATTTCTTGGCAAAGTGTTATCTTTGTTGTGCTGTAGACAAAGCAAATAATAAAGTAACATTATTTAACCATAACAAATACACAATTTTATTTAAGAATATATGTTAGTGGCTGGGAAAATTATTTAGTGGTTAAGAGCACTTGCAGAGTTAATCCCAGCACCCACACCAAAAGGTCACAAGCATCTGGAAGTTCAGCTTCAGGAGATCTACCTCCCTCTTCTGGACTCTGTGGGTACTTCATGTACATGATGCACAGGTGATCTTTGTGAGCAAAACATTTATTTATATAAAATAAAAGCATATAATCTTTTAAAAATAATATATGTATACATAGGATTTATTATATACAATTGACACATAACATAGCACAAACCAGAAGTTACACATTCAATTAAGTATATTCGAATGGATTTGAAAAGCAAGCAATGGCTGTCAATAAGTTAAGATAGATGCTTCTTTAATAAGTCAGATTGTTACTAGGGCCATAAGGTTTCTTTTCATGTAGAAAGGTTTAACAAGGCAGAATGAAAAGCTTAGTAACTGGCACTTAGGGGTTATGGCATGTAGACCAAAGTAAGTTCTAAATAGTAGTGTCTGAGAGTAGCAAAGTCAGTGTTCTTCAAAGTGGCAGTAGTGTGTAGAAAGCAGGGTTCTTAATGTTTGCCAATCACCTGTTCTCTTAAAAATACTAAATTGTTTTATTGTATTACCTCAAACCAAATTATGACATCAAGGCCATAAAAGTCAAATCACTTAAATAAGATCATGTTGCTGGAAAATTCAAAGTCCAGTCTTCAGACCCTGTGACTTGCCTTGCAGAATTTGTCCTGTTCTTCAAAAGCATTCTAAAATTTTATTTGACCATATTTGGATGAGAGGTTTATATCCTGTAAAAGTTTCATAGTATCTGTTTATTTATTTAAGTGAAACTTTGTGAAAATGAGGTGTATTTTCCTTTGCATTATAGTATTATAGGATGTATATTGTGAATGCTAATTGATAATCTCATACTTTTGCCCCCATTCTTTACTAGTTTCTGAAGCAGTCACATGATTCACCGCCACACCTTTTATATAAAATGAGTGAACCATAAGCTATTTATTATCTACAACATCTGGGAATAAATGGATCCCATAGAGACAAGGAAAGCATCCAGATGCTTGAAAAAATGGACATCAGGAGTACATTATGGAAATGGTATCTTTTGCAGGAGGACTATGCTGACATTTATGAGTGGGTAAAGTCTGGCAGCATTGTAAGTAAACAGAGACAGATTACATGATCATTTAGATCTGTAAATATGGGAATGTTTAAATCAAAATAGACATGACATATCAGTGTTTTAGAGTTTGTAGACTCTAAATCTGAAAAGAATTTTGCAGATGGCAGTTATAGTCTTTTCTTAAATGAGATTCACATCCTTTAGTGGGTAAAGGACCAAGTACAAAGACATGGATTAGTCTGAGGGTAAAAAAAAAATTAGAATCTAAGAAAAAGTAGCCAGACAAGAGAGGGAAATAAAACACATTACACAGAACCCAGAAGCACAATATGTGAGCAAACCAAAGTAATGTGTCTCAGAACCCCAATAGGAACAGCCAGGCTTACTGTTCAGCAGCCTTCAATAGTGTTAGTGATAGGAAAAGAGCATGCATAGAGCATTGATGCTGGCATGGATGGTACACATCTCTGATCCCAGTACTCTGGCATCAGAGGTGGCAGATTCTGAGCTCAAGGCTCACCTGTGTTACAGAGAGGGAAAACATCTCAAAAGTAAAAAACACTTATAAAACAGTTTCTTTCTGAAAAGTACAGTCTATATACAATACTTAATGATAGCTTCCAGTGTTGAAAGGAAAAGAAGACATATGTCATTACAGTAAAACAGGCCAACTAGATCTATATATTTTCATAAAATCCTTCTGTTAGTATTAGAGTCACCTTCATGAATCAGAAAAGAACTTACATTGTTCTAATTCCCCAATTGTGTCATATATTAACAACATTGACATGGCTAAATTTATCCTAATTTGGAAAAATACTGAATGTGGCTGGCCATTCTACTTTGCATTCAGTATGTGTAGTGATGCTTCTTGGAGAAAAACAGAAGCATTATATAAACCAATTTGTTTCCTAGCCTACAACTGAATTTTGGTATCTGTTTGAGGTTCACATGGAAGCCTAGGCAGTAATCCATCAGGCTGGTTCTTTTCTAATCAGAGACCGAAATGGAGAGAATCCAGATAGGAGGGGAGGTGGGAGGACCTGTGACGTGTAGAGGAAAGTGAAACTGTAGTCAGGACATAAGATGTGTGAAAATAATCAGTTTTCAATAAGAGGAAAATAATAAATAAAAATTTTAAATCATTGAATTGGACTCATGGAAATGGGCTAGAAGTCTTCCATAAATATCTGTATACAGTAGAATGTAGCTTTATCGAGATACATGTAAACCTTTGCTCTGATACACAGTCATCAGTGTTGACAGAGGTTTCTGTCCCACCCAGTCTCACAGATGCTTAGTTCCAAAGAAAAATACAGAGATCTACATTAATTATAAACTGGTTGGCCTGTTAGCTCAGGCTTCTTATTAACTAATTCTTGCATCTTAAATTAGCCCATTATTCTTGTCTATGTTAGCCACGTGGCTTGGTACCTTTTATCAGTGAGGCATTCTCATCTTGCTTCCTCTGTATCTGGGTGACAACTACAGACTCAGCATTTCCTCTTCCTAGAATTCTCCTGCTCTTATCTCCCTGCCTCTATTTCCTGCCTGGTCACACCCATACTTCCTGCCTAGTTACTGGCCAATCAGAGTTTTATTAAAACAAGTGACAAATCTTTACAAAATACAAGACCATTGTCCCACAGCACATAAGGACATGGCCAGGCTTTGTAATGGTGACTCTGAACTCATCCTCAAGAGAAGTTGCTAACTTTCATAAAATGAAGATTAGCTGTTCATTTCCATTTCAAATATTTTAAGCCCAAGATATCCTTTGGATCTGCTGTACAAAAGTCAGAGTTCCTTGGTCCTCATCTGGAGAATGACTTAGCATGTCCTCTGTATGAGAAGTTGGAGATGCCCCTGGCCCACTGACCTGAATATCATGTACTTGTCTGGAAAACAGTCCTGTGCTGCTGACCTAAAACCATGTACCTGCGTGGGAGGCAGTCCAGTCTTGAAACTGCTTTTCCTGACACTTCAGTGGTTGTTCATTCTGTGAATAAGGATGCCCAAGCTGTGGGTTTCCTTTCTTGATATATTAACACACTTTAACTGTTATTTTTCTGTGCTGTTTGCTTGCACAGCTTAAAACATGCTTTTCCCACAGCATGTAATTTTTCTATTTTAATTCACACAAAAGAATGCAAATCTATTAGGAAAGCATGTGGAAAAAATCCAAATCCAAATGCCAGATATCAGACACACTGAAAATTACTGGCTAATATCATAAATACGATGTGTTTTTTAGCTCTCATGGCAGCATTAGTTCTATAGAGACCATGGTAAGTTATCATCATTTTTTGCACGAGGTCTTCGGCAATGCTGATTGTTTCCTTGTAGCCACACAGCCAAATGTGTTATATGGCCATGAGCAACTCCTTCATCTTTCTTAAAATATAGTGATCAATACTGCAAAGAAAACAAGTCTACAAATCACAATCCCAGAGAACCTAGACAACAATAAATACCCTAAGAGAGACATGCATGGATCTAATCTACATGGGAAATAGAAAAAGACACAATCTCCTGAGTAATTGGGAGCATGGGGATCTTGGGAAAGGATTGAAGGAGAGGGGAGAGGAAGGGAAGAGAGCAGAGAAAAATGTATAGCTCAATATAATAAAAAAAATACAGTGGGCATTGGTGCCTTTTGTTCTTTTTGTTGCTATTTATTTCATTTATTTTCCTGATTAGTCCTTATAGTTAGCATTTAATTATGTTTTAAAATAAGACTATCCCACCCTTTTTTATTCTTAAATAAATGTGATTTTTGAACTTCTTTTTAATGTACGTTTTGAAAGAAGTCTTAGTCTTTTCATACTAGAAGAGCAAGCCTGCCTCTCCCTGGCCTCTTGTCTCTTCCTGCCTTCTGTTCCCTACCACACATGGCCCTGGACACTTTCATATGCACCCAGCATGAGATGCCAACTGTCACACTGTGATATAATCTGCCAATTGTGCCTCCAGAACTTTGAGCAAAAATAAATCTCCTTTGTTTATAAAGAGTTTTTAAGAAAAAAATTTCACCTCAGTGAATATTTGGCAAGGTTTAATCACTACAAAATAATAAACAAATGTTCTCTGAATTAATCCAATAGATTAACTTTGATGTCCTTTGGTATACCCTGTTCACTCACTGTTTAATGTTTAAAATAATGATTAAAAGCAAAACATAATTATGTGCCCTTCATTAAGCTAAGGATATTTTCTGATTCATTTTGAAACATGTAATTTTTGTATATTTTGCATAAAAAAATAAAAAGTACCCATACAAGAACTTTGCACAAAGTTGGCAAAAAAAAGCCAGATCAAATATTGGTCACGATAGTCTCCAACCATGTTTTTAGATGAAATGATTTTATTAGTGTGTGAATTCTCAGCTGAGTGTCAATGAAGAGGTGGCAGGTGTTCATAATTTAATTTGATATCAGGGCAAAAATAGCCTCCACACAATTATGGATAGATTAGCCCTATCTTTCAAATGACTTTAAGCAAATCCGTCACACCTGCTTCCTGGTCTAGCTATAAGCTGCATTTTGGGTGGTAACATTGCTACCTCCTGATGCCTCTGCTGTACAAAAACAACAAAGCAGTAAATAATGACTTGCTTGAGCTTAAGTGGATGCAAATGTGTGTTTGACTTAGAGAGAGCTACTGTATACACCTTTTAAAAGAACCGTGACACCTGTGTGACATTCATCTGCATGGTAACCACAATGCTGAACTATCATCAAATCTAAAATTAAACATTTCAAAAAAAAGTTTTCAGTTTTTGTATGCTATGTGCTCATTTGAAATTAATGTATAAAAATTCATCAAATTAAGATCTTTTCACCTTATATTCTTCACTGTAAACTATCATGTTCCTTAAGATAAAATCATGATTACATTGCCCTTTGAAAATTAGTATGTTTGGGGAAGACAGACTGCATTTTTAGACTATTTTGAAATATTCAAATTCAAACAAGTATGGAATATTTTTTTTTTAATTTTATAAAGTATCTAATATACAATCAGTTTGAGAATTTTTACTTAAAATATTCTTTATACTTAGAACATGACAAACGCAAGTTTTAACTGATTTTTTCTGAAGATGAGTTTGTAAATCTTCAAAATATACTCAGTTGAATGAGCATAATGATATCTCTAAAACAATGTAATATACATATTATGAAATTTATAATTTTTGAAGTTATAGTGATCTATAATTCTAAATTTGGCCTTGGAAACATAGCATAATTGGACTTCTTTACTAGTATGTACAAGACACTTTATTTTGTTATTTTTTAGTGTATTTTTTGAGCTTTAATCTGTGTCTTGCTTTTAATTCCATAGAATATGCTTCCAAACAGAGCCCAGGTTTACATGGACCTTGGCGATATGGTGGAAAAATGGAAGCTCACAGAGGCTTCAAGCAACTCATGTTATATATTCCTGCTTTATAATTCAGAAAATCCAAGGATTTTAACCATACAATTATGCTCTTCTCATGAGAACATAGATTCTGTGAATACATACACTTTCTTTTCACTTCTTTTCACCTTCTATGTGTTCGTCCTCTAAGAAGAGTGAATAATGCCCTAGTGTTCCTAGAAAAAGCAGATGTCATGTGATGAGATAGGAAAGGCCACTGGTTAACAACCATAGGTACACAATTACATAGTTACAATCTATTTGCTCAAAACACAATTTACGCAGTATACTTTATGATGAAAAACTTAAGTTTGTAAGGCCACCCTCATCTGGAGGAGCCGGAGTCAAACCACTTCCATTTTTCAGAGATGAAATAACACAAGAAAGAAAACATTTTAAGACCCGATGGGAATAAACATCTCCCCCAAAACCAATAATGATCAGTGCTCCCTTCAACAGCACAGAAACATCTCACAATCAGTGTTACCATAGCTTATTCAGGGAGATTGGTTTCAAAAGAATCCCTTACTTTTAAGGTAAACATTACCCTTGAAGAATTGATCATAAGGACTGAGTTCAAAGAGTTATAAAATATTCCTCTCAATTTAGTTTTAAAACTGAGTAAGTACTAAAAAGGGGTAGGGAGAAAACATACGAGCAGGTCAAAAAGACATTCCAGAGATATTTTTATTTGTTTGTGGTGAATAATGGTTATTTATTCTGTCAATAATCCTGCCAAATCACTGTATGTGCTTCTGTTTACTCAGGATGGAGCTGTGGCCTCGCCATCTGCACAATGCTGCAGAGGCCGGTAAACAAGAAACCTAAGCATTCCATAAAATCCAAATAGTCCTCAGGAAAGAAAAATTCATAGCGCTCATAAAATTACATGCCCCACAAGTAATTTCTTTAGAAAAATCAAAGTGAATCAAAAAGGAGATAAAATAATAAAATAATTAGAAGGTGTATATAATAATCAAAGTCTAAAATACACCTGTGAGAGAGTTTGCTTTGTCTTCATCTCCAATACAATCTCCAAACACAAAACTACAAACTGAACTTGGCACAAACTTTTTCTGTTTTGCTCCTAGTGTTACGAACATTACTGTTGACTTCAGTCCCTTATAGCAAAGTAAGTGAGTGAAATATTCTATTAACAACTTAAGAATCAAGGGATTAAGATGAACAAGCTTTAACAGCTGTTTTGAAATGGGAATTGTGAAATTAATTTATAAATGGTATGAAACTCATTTCTTCCACAACAGAGTAAACAGGTCAACTGAATCACTGCTTGACAGAATTTAACTGCAAGTTATAGAGACAGGAATTATTTTTTACTGCTAGCAATTATCTGAGGCTTAGAAATTTGCAGTGTCTTAATGACCATGAAAGTATGAAGAACACAAAATTTAAACTCAAGAAGCTGAAAATAGTATTAGAAATGATACACAGGCTCACATTTAATCAGTTTTTGCTTAAGTTGCTAGCAAATTTCACTTTGAAACTAATCTTTCAAATTTTAACATAATTCTGTATATAATGAGATCCCTCTTCTAATATAAAGAAATGTTGACTCTACTGGTGATATAAAAATGAGAAACAGAAAAAAGAGGAAAAAAAATTAGGAAAGGAGGAATGTACAGTGGGGTTTCTTCAAGCAAGGAATAATAAAATATTTTCACCAGAAATTCAGCAGTATTAGAAAAATATTGCAAGAAGACAGTTATCGAAACTCTTTCCTGAAATGGATCATATATGGTGGTGGCTTGAATAGGAATAGCCCCACATGTATTTGAATGCTTGTTCCATAGGGAGTGGCACTATCAGGAGGTGTGGTCTTCTCAGAGGAAGTGTGTCACTGTGTGGCAGCCACTGAGGTCTCACAAGCTCAAGTGACTATTAGTGTGGCACACAGTCTTCACTTCTTCTGCTTGCAGAACGAGATGTAGAACTCTCAACTTTTCCAGCACCATGTCTGCCTGCATGCCATCCTGCTTCCCACCATGACAATAACGGGCTAAACCTCTGAACCACAAGCCAGCCCTAATTAAATGCTTTCCTTTATAAGAGTTGCTATGATCATGGTGTCTCTTCACAGCAATAGGTCCCTAAGACAGTATTAAATGTGTTTATCCACCTTGCAAAATCACCCTTACTATAAGAGTAGCCACAAAAAAAAGGAGACTTTTACCTAAAATGTGATGGAAACAGCATAGAAAGGTGATATTCTATAAACAGAAGATTCGGGTATCACATCTTAAGTATGTTTTACCATTATTTCCAGGAACTTAGTATCTCCAAATGTGAAAAACCCTGAATACATAATAATTCATTCATTATTCATCTTAAACATGGGACTTTCTCTATGACACCCCAAAGGAGGCATTCACTTTCCTTACTTGAAAGCTTCTGAGAAGAGAATATGGTGATTTCTCCCTCCAGACTGATCCTGTCTATTCATATTTGTCTCTGTTGGTGCATTCTGCTCTCTAAGTTCTTTCTCTAGTGAGAATTTAAATTATGGTGTGAGTACTCTCAATATCTAGCAGCAACACTCTCTCAAAAGAAAAATGTAAGCACCAGGCTGGTCACAGACCTTTTGGTCTACAGCAGCACCCTGCCTTCAAGATATGCTTGGACAATGGTGGCACAAAGCTTGGGAAATAACCAACAAATAACTGATTTGATTTAAGGCCCAGTTCACAAGATAGAACCCATACACTGCAGCTAGTTACTGTATGGGTAACTTAGAATCTGAGATTACATTGCCCAGGGAACCAGGGTAAAGCCAAATAAGAATGGTCTAAAAAAGAAAAAAGAAAAAAAAAACATAGTGAGAAAATTACTTCTAATGATATTCTACTATAATCATAGATCACTGTCTTCCTTGTTCATCCTTTGTCTTGGGTTTTTTACTGCTGTGAAGAGACAGCATGACCATGGGCAATTCTTATAAAACATATTTAATTGGTGTGGCTTGTTTACAGTCCATTATCATAATAACAGCATACAGGTATGGTGGCAACAGAGAACAGAAAGTCACTGAGACACTGGATGGAATCCTGAGTATAGGAAACCTCAAAGCATGCCCCACAGTGAAACACATCCCACTCCAACAAAGCCACACCTTCTGAACAGTGCCTATCATCAGCCATCATCAGAGAGCTTCCTCCTGGAGCAGATCAGAACAAATACAGAGACCCACAGCCAAAGATTATACATAGAGTGAGAGACCTTGGAAGACTCAGCCATAAATTGAATGTCTCCATCAAGTCCCTCCTCTCAGAGCACAGGAAAGCCTGTGGAAGAGGAAATGGAAAGAGTGTAAGATCCAGAGGAGATGGAGAACACCAAGAAAATCATGACTACAGAGTCTCACTAGTTTAGGATGGTGAATCAAGCATGAAAGTTTCTGAATTCACGCTGCTTACAATCTCTTTATTCGCTCCCTTTCAAAGCATGGTTGGATTAGTATTGCTTATTTATTTATCTATTATGTTAAGAAATTTAAAATTTCTACTAACATTTCCAAGTCCAGTTCAGATTTAATAAATAAGAATAAATAACAGGGGCAATCAATAATAGGGTTTGAGGGGGTTCTTTCGGGTTTTTTGTTTTTGTTTGTTTGTTTTCATTCTATGGAAAGAAAATAAATATGACTTATGAGTTCAAATGTGAAAAAAACAGTAGTACTAATTACATTTTTACAGTTGGTTTTATGTGTCATTTAGTTGACTCAGCAGATGTGTACTGACACCTGCTTCCGCCACCATCACTACTGTCTGTGCTCTTCATACACAGGATATCTATGTGACTATAAGAAAAGGCAAAGGTGCTTTGTCTTTCTAAAGATTTCCTAAGTCTGTGGATCCATTCCTGTCTACACCATCTCCACCACATCCCCCAAGTAACAGCAGCAGTACCATCACTAAAAATAAGCTGTTTCTCTTCATGAGGGATCTGGTTGTTCCTCCTCATGCTTAAACTGGCTTTCTGAGCACACACAGACGTGACTTCCTCACACAAATATTTCCCAAATCCACATCCTAAAAATGCCTTAATAGCATAGCAGTTTCTATTTGATCAAGAAATATTTCCCTTTACTGTATCATTAACCTTGACTTTATTAGCTAGCTCCATCAAGGAAAATGCTCCAAAGAAGTGTGAAGGTAAGTCATGGTAAAAGGCATTTTCTTCCTTATCTGCACTATACATCCTTAGCATGACCAGGATACATTACTCTTATCTACCTGTCATCTCCAAATACTCCTATAGAAGGAATAATAATAAAGAGGAGGCTGAAATAGTTATTATATACAATCTCCTCTTGGAAAGTAAAGGCATCATTTCCACAGGAAACCATCACCATGAATCTACTCTGAAGTCCAGCATTCATCATCCTTGATACTCATAAGCTACTTCCAAAGCACATTATTTGCTTTCTCATGAATATCAATAGATTGGATTTTAAAAAATTGTTAATCACATATTCTAAATACACTGATAAATTTCCCACTGCCTTTGGCATCAAATTTGTCAAAAAGAAGAGGGGGTTATTGCCAGTTTTATCCTTGAAATTAATATATAAATAAATGTCTGAAGAATTTCTCAAAATATGAGTAAATGCTTTAAAGAAAGGTCATCCAAAAGCAGATAAAATTATACATGCACACACATGGAGGTAGAGCCATAGACAGAGAGAGAAACAGAAATAAAAAAAGAACTGTACCTATATGTAACAAACCAGCTTTTAGAAATAATTATTCACAATGTTGCTAAAAAAAATTTTTTTTTAAAAAAAAAAAGAAAGCTTTGTAATCTCATTAAGTCCTCGTGGCATTCCTCTGAGGATAGATGAGCAGATGTGTTCTTCTTAGTTTACAAGCAAGGACAATTAATTTCATGGAGGCTGAATTACTCTCCTTAGTTCATGAAGCTAATTGGCCTGGGAGGTTCAGACAGTTTTGGAGAGCGTCTCATGACAGGGCCTTGAGAAAGAATCCACAAAATTACTGGAAAAATGGTATTTTGATGTATTTTCGTTTTTATTTTTGTTTTTTTATTTTTTTTATTTACTAAATATAATTAAAATATAAAAGATTTCCGCCTCCTCCCCGCCTCCCATTTCCCTCCCCTTCTCCCTTTTCCCCCCTCCTCCCTCTCCTCTCCCCCTCCCCCCCACTCCTCTCCCCCTCCCTCTCCAGTCTGAGGGGCAGTCAGGGTTCCCTGCCCTGTGGAAAGTC
>NW_026068220.1:1043911-1114438 GCF_014885135.2 Alexandromys fortis
GTGATCCAGGGACAGAAGGAAGGACGGGGCAGGCAGTGCAGGATCCAGGAGAACACAGGAGCCCCTGGCGCCCAGGCTGAGGGTGCCGGGCTCTCTTACTGGGGACCTTGAGGCTCACTGCTCTGGGTGGGTAGCCTTAGAGTAGGAGCTTAAAGTAGGAGCTTAAAACTGTTGTTGAGCACTGGTCCTAGCATACAGCAGGGCAGGGTTGGGGGTGGGGTGATCTGTATTTTCGTTTTTGTTGGATTTTTATTCCTTGCTGCAGTGACATGGGTTGGATCTAGTATGTCCCCTGGGCTTTTCCCCAGGACAACCCAATTGTTAAGTGGTGAGAAACCTAAAGGATAAGACTACTGGGAGCTTTTAATTCACTGACTGTTTCTCTAATGTTAAAGTAGGGTGAGAAACACTTGTGCTCTCTCTCTCTCTGTCTCTCTCTCTCTCTCTGTCTCTCTCTGTCTGTCTGTCTCTCTCTCTCTGTCTCTCTCTGTGTCTCTCTCTCTGTCTCTCTCTCTCTCTCTCCTGTGTGTGTTCTGTCTCTTTGTCTTACTCCCTTCTCTCCTTCCTCTTTTCCCTATTTTCCAGCCTACTATGCAGCAAATGGTGTTTTTCTACAACAGCTTCCTATTACAAATACTAGGAAGCATACACTTAAAGCATGATGGTTACTTACTCAGGATGAAATCTTCAATGCTAATCCAAAATGTATCACCTTTCTTTACCAGATGATAACCTCATGCATTTTGCTTGAGAACAAGCTTTGACTCATGCATACAGAACTACAGCCCTGGGTACAAAATGGCACAGACATCGATGTAACTAGCCACTTTCTAATTGATAAGGCCATCACAATAGAAGGAAATGCCTGGTACTGTGAATTTGATAGGAAAAAAAAACCATGGCTGAAGAGCTCCCAGCCCCCAGTAATAAATCACTACTATTATTCTAGTAAATGGGCATAGTAACAAATAACCCTCCAAATACTGGTTTTATACCAATAGGTTAGTCCATCTCTCATATTTCATCAGAGAAGTTTCTCTTTAAATGTTTAGCATTTACTTCAGAAGCTTACAGCTGAACCAAAGATAATAAGTGTATGTGGAGATCTCAGCCATAAATGGGATTTCTGTATACACCCCACCCAAGGCACAGTGAGTATCTAGGAAGAGGGAATGCAAAGAATACAAAAGTTGGAGATTGGGGAGAGCTGATGTTAAATGGTATCTTATGGATATGACAAGACTTTTAGCTCATATATGCACAGCAGCAGTGGTTGCTTACATGAGGTCTATATAAGATCAAGCCATTCAGCATTGGAACGTAAGAGCTGTTTGGAGTTGCTGACTTCTGAGCAAGAGGGAATCAGTTTTCCTTAAGCATGTAGTCTACAGTAGGTCAAGTATCCCCTAAGGCAGTGGTTTCCCACCTTCCCAATGCTGTGGGCCTTGAGTGTACTTCTTCATGTTGTGTTGATTCCTAACCATACAACTATTTTTGTTGTTGCATTATAACTGTAATTTACTGCTGTTGTGAGTTGTAATGCAAGTATCTGTGTTTTTCCAATGGTCTTAGGAAGTCCCTGTGGAAAGGTTGTTTGACGCCCCACACACAGAGAGAAAGGAGTTGCTACCACAGGTTGAGAACCCCTGCAAGTAGATAGCAACATAACCAGGAGTTTGGGGGCAGGCAAATTTAACTTTGTAAATTATTTTTAAAAATAAGAAGTATTCTACTCTAATAAAATGGTAATGATGGTTCTCTTCTAAAAATCTATGATCTCATTGGTAGTTGGGTAAGTTTCTGTTGTCTAAGGTTTTCCATCCTGCCTGGTTCCCACAATCATTAAGTCCCCCCAATAAATCACACAGAAGTCTATATTAGTTATAAACTGATTGGCCAATTAGCTCAGGCTTCTTTTTAACTCCTATAACTTATATTAGCCCATTATTCTATTATATGTTAGCTGCATGGCTAGGTACCTTTTTCAGCAAGGCAGTCACATCTTGCTTCTGTGGCTGGGAAAAGACTGCAGAGGAATGGGCTTCCTGTTCTCATTGCCCCACCTCTACTTCATGTCTTGTTGTCTTGCCTATGCTTTCTGCCTGTCTACTGGCCAATCAGTGTTTATTTAAAACATAATTGACATAATGCAGAATTGTTCAACACCAGGTTTCTATGTTACCTCCTGCTGAGTGAAATTTTTTTTTCTTTCTTTCTTTTTTCTTTTATTTTATTACATTGGAGTTTTTGCCTGCATGGATGTCTGTGTAAGGGTGTTTGTTCTTCTGCAACTGGAGTTACAGACAGCTTGAACTGCCATGTGGATGCTGGGAATTGCAAGCAGATATTCTGGAACAGCAACCAGTGCTCTTAACCACTGAACCATCTCTCCAGCCCCTATTGAGTGAGCTTTCAGTCCACTTTAGTAGCTGTTGGTTAGTGCCAAGGTATGAATGATGTGAATGGTCCTTTTGTCTTGGTTAATGAATAAAAAACTGCCTTGGCCTGTTGATAGGACAGAACTTAGGTAAGTGGGCAAGACAGAACTGAATGTAGGGAGAAAGAAGGGTAGAGTCAGAGAGAGACACCATGGATCCACTGCCAGAGTCAAATACAGACACTTGCCAGTAAGCCACAACTTTGTGGCAATACACAGATTCATAGAAATGTGTTCAATTAAGATGTAAAAGTTAGCCATTAAGAAGCTAGAGCTGATGGGCCAACCAGTGATTTAATTAATATGGTTTCTGTGCGAATATTTCTGGGCTAAGCTAACCAGGGCTGCTGGGGCAAACAAGTGGTTCATCCTTCTACGGATTGGTACTCCAATGTATGTTAGCAAAATCCATTTAAAACCTGAGAAGGCTTAAAAAGGAATTAATAATAATAATAATAATAATTTTTAAAGATTTATTTATTTATTATGCATACAACATTCTGCCTCAATATATGCCCACATACCAGAAGAGGGTGCCAGATCTCAGTACAGATGGTTGTGAGCCACCATGTGGTTGCTGGGAATTGAACTCAGGACCTCTGGAAGAGCAGCCAGTGCTCTTAACCTCTGAGCCATCTCTCTAGCCCCAATAATAAATTTTTTAAAAGTACAGCGTTTAACACTGGCAGCTTGCTGCAGAGAGATTTACTAGATTCAGCCATAGCAGAAAAAAAAGCTGCAGGCATTTTAAAATGACAGCTTTCTGGGCTATGCTGCTAGGGCAACCTCTGGCTCTTTCATGAAACAGAGCATTTTAATGGAGGTTTGTGTGTAGACTGCTGCAGCTTGCTTAATGGTTCCATGGACCAACTGTGTGCCAAGAGATGGAGAACTGTACATGTCTCTCAGAGGCAGTGAGCAGCTCCACAATACTGGACTGTGCAGATAGAGCAGGCAATACCACAGATATCATATTAATAGTGCAGCTTAAATTTTAGACAAGGCAGGAAAACAGGTGGTACTGCATTAAACCTGAAAATGGTGCAGCTGCAGTTTTTAAGAAGCGCTTAGCATTTTAAGAAGTGCTCCTGGACAGTAAAGAATTACAGATTCACAATAAGACAGATTCCGACATAAAAGAACTCTAAATGGGGGGTCACGGTGTTGGATAAATGTATGTAGGCTTGGAAGAAAAAGAATATATAGAGTTATAAAATAAAGTTAATGCTTTAAAAAAGGTTAAGTCTCACACCCACAAATACCACTTCAAGGGCATTAAAGATTTCTCAAAACTGATCAGTTTTGTGCAAGTAAACCATGTTTCTTTTAAAAAGACTTGTGCACTTGCCCAGGCTCAAGGATATTAAAATCTAGCACATAAAGCCCATTACTAGAGGTAGAAATACAGGCAATATACCATTACTGCAACAATCATCAATTACAGTTTATTTTTCTGTAAAACCAAATGGATAATCTTTAATGCCCTTCAAGTGGTTTGTGTGGGTGTGAAACAAATGGTAAGAATTTGAATTGGTCCCTCTTATTATAGTATTGAAATTAAGTTTACTTAATTTATCAAGTCATGTTCATGCCCTGATTTTATATACTTGTATCTATCAATAAACATTGTGATACTTGAAAAAAAAAAAGGTTAAGTCTTTAAAGAGACAGTTCAGATATTCATAGATTAAAGGAAGTAAAGAAAAATAAGCCACATAAAAATGGAAAATTCACAAAGTCTGGATTATGTATATTATTGTGTTATCTTTGAATTTTTGACTGTGAAGGAGCTAAGTACAGAGAGACATTTCATTGGATAGGCTGCTAAACTAAACCAGAATGCATATTATAAAGATATCATGTTTTCCAAATTTAGGGGTAAGGATATGTTACTTTGGGAAAGAGGTTCTTCTTTTGTTTTCACAGAAGATGGGAACCTGAGGATTGCCTCTAGACCAATATGGTTTGATAGGCCCTGCCCCCTGAAAGGTTGCCATGAATACCCTCAAGAAAATTCTTTGCCCAACTGCTGACTGAGATGAACCTAGTACACAGAATACACCATGAAAGACTTCATTAACAGGGCACCAAACAGCAGGAAGTAATATGGACAGAACTATGCCCATATTCCCAAATATTGTCTATAAATGTTTGTTTAAATTTAAAGGGAATATACTATAGAGATTTGCATTGGTATGGATTTTGGTTTATTGATACAAATTTAAGGTAAATTTTGTTATAGGTATATATAATATATACATACACACATATATATGTATATTTCTGCTCTTGATTGGGGTATTGTGATTGTGTAGTTCATTTAAAAATGTAATGTATAATTAAGAAATATAGGTTAATAGATAATCATCTATAATAGTCGGGCTTGTAGTCATGTTAGATTTTCTAGTGTATAGAAATATATTTCAGTTAGATAAGTATTCTTCAGATGTTTCAGAGACCTTTGAAATATGGTATTTAAATATTTTTAATAACTTAGGACTTTTCATGATGGTGAGACATGTCTGCTCCTGGCATCACCAATTACTTCAAGAGGATTATGGGCATCAAAGAGCCTCCTTAACCATTTGGGCAAGAAACTGCTCTTGCATGGACTGCTTCACTGGACTTGCAGTATCCACAAAGAGATGCCTAAAGGTGAGCTGGTCCTTCAGGGTTCCTGCTTCATGAAAGAGTTTGCAAGCCATTCTGCAGGACACAAAAGAAAGTGACTGAATTGCCTTTGAAATATCCTGCTTCATAGAAAAGTCTGCTGGATACTATGTGCCTGTAGGCTGAAGACTGGGTGTCCCAATGGTACAGAACAACTTTTGGTGACTGTCTAGGCAGCGAGATGTCTCTGTCAATTCTAGAGCTTTGGAAGTTGTTTATAATGCATGTCCTGTTTACTTAGGTAATATTATATCCTTCTGGAGTCTTTGATGAAATTGAAGAATTTACAGTTATAGTTTTCCTTAGTTATGGTAAAAGATGAAGTAGATACAAATATTATAACTGCAATTCTTGCTTGATACTTGTTATATGTAATTTTACTATGTTAAAGTTAAAACCTTCCTTTTTGTTTAAACAGAAAAGGGGAAATGATGTGGGAGGCCCTTCAGTATTGGTTAATGAATAAAGAAACTGCCTTGGCCTGTTGATAGGGAAGAACTTAGGTAGGAAGGGAAAACAAAACTGAATGCTGAGAAGGCGTAGTTAGGGAAAAGCCACGTATCCATGGTGGGAGACAGAGACACTGAAATTTTGCTGTTAGGTCACGACCTTGTGGTGATGCACAGATTAATGGAAATGGGTTAAATTAAGATGTAAGAGTTAGCAAATAAAAGGCTAGAGATAATGGGCCATGCAGTGATTTAAATAATATGGTTTCTATGTGATGATTTCTGGAGTCTGAGCAGCCGGAAATGAACCAAGCAGCCTCCTTTCAACATACATATGTGTGTGTGCATGCGTGTGTGTGTGTGTATGTGTGTGTGTGTGTGTAAACAAGGTCATCAATTCGGGAGGAAGTGAGATAGTGAACAGCATGGGAAATAACATATGAGGAATTGGAAGGAAGAAATGGAAAGAGGAGTGATATAATTATATTCTAATATAAGTAATAATAATAATATTTTAAAACAAAAAGTTGAGAGAAGTGGAGGGGAGTGCATCTATTAGAATTTGGAGATATTAGTGGGGATAAAAAATCGTAAAAATGCATTTTTACGACATTATCAACTATTTAATAAAATTATTGTATTAAAAATTGCAACAGAAAATAAATCTTGTAAGAAATCTTAAGACAAAACAAAAATAAAATGGTATATTTTTACTTGGTTTCAAGTAGATTTCATTTTACATTGTTAATACATAAATACAGAATGCTGTTTTCAATTATACTATTTGTGTTATGAAAACAAAATGAAAAACAGAAGTGGCAAGCGGTAGAGCTTGGGTAGCTGAGTAGACATGCTGTTTTGAAGTATAATTCTGGGATTAAGGTACATCTGAAAAGAGGGATCTGTTTGATGTGATATGAACAGCAGCCCAAAGAAGAGTCTAGAAGTCATGGAGATAAAGGGTACTGGGAAGTTTTAGACACAGACAAGGGATTGAGTGACTAATGACTAGTGTTGGCATGGACATGAGGAAGCAAAGGATGCCCCTGTCTAGGTAGAGTAGAAACTAGCTGAAGACTGGGAGGATATAGTCATCTTGTGGATGGACAGATATAGGGGAGTGTTGGCAAAGGGCTTCCTGATAGCAAATGTCGTGTCTTTTTGAGACAAGACCTAGGTGTGAGGCTGAAATACAGTGACACTGTCTCACTCAAAAAGAAAACTTACACTTCTGGAGGCTTCAAATGCTTCATTTTAATAATTTGATGGCTTTGTGAGATCCAAAATTTCATAAGTCTTTCAGTTCCACAGCGATTTCAATTCATTTATCTCCTTCGAAGAGATCTTAAATTGTATCAAGGGGAGTTTTAGTCAAAAAGGATCATTTAGAAAGCAAGTAATGAAGTGGTAAGAATTAAACTGTTCCCTTCTGGGCTGGAGATTGAAGGTTAAGGTGAAGAAAAAGAATTCTCAATTTCTTGACAAGCACAAAAATCACATTTGAGAAGAAGGCATAGGAATCAGTAATCAATGTATTAATTTGTGAATTGTCATACTTTCAAAACTCTCATTGATGTTTTAAATTTTTCTTTTATATAAAATATGTGACAAAGTTTGTGAGTTTACCTACTTTATCTAATTAAGAAACAATTTATTTTTTTCTGGAATTCCATGAGTGGACAAAGCATGAAATTAGCAATGTTAGTGAATATTATAATAACAAACTCTTCAATTTTACACAAAACAAGACGTATCACAACATCAAGTCCTATTTTTTAAGATTATTCAAAATCAAAAGAACAGCACACATTAACCACTAAAACATAGCAAGAGGAAGAGTTCTCTAGAAAAGTCCTGGCATCACTCATTTCTCATTATTTTCCTAAAATCGGAAAATATAAAAATTTTCACTCTACTCAACATTGATGTTGTAGTAAAACATCAAGATGTCAATTTTCTCTTTGCTGCAACCAAATACGTGACAGAAAACAGCTTAATCCATGAACTGTTTGTTTACTTTGACTCAGTTCTGAGGATAAAGATCATGATGACTGGGAAGAAATGGCAGCTTCAGAGGCTTAGTCCATGAGACAGATGGGGAAGCTAAGAACACAGAGGCCTAGTGCTACGATGCTTGGGTGTCTTTTCCATTTGTATTTAGTCTGAGTCGCCAGCCTATGGAATGGCACTGCCTGTATCTAGGGTGAGTCTTCCTTCCTCAGTCTTCTTTGAAAATGATCTCACAAACATTCCCAGAGGTTCTCGCCTAAAGGATTCTAAATCCAGCCAAGTTGACAATTGGGTTTAACCACCATTGATGATTCATGCAAAGCCAGTGTTGTAAGCAGAAATCAATCAACAACAGGACTGATTCCTCCTTATGTCATAAGTAACACAGCAATGGAAAGACCTCTGATAGGCCATTTTAGCGGCACAGACTTGTAAATGTCATATCTCACAGACTCTGATTCATCCACTCAAAAAGAAATCAGAATATTTACTTTAAAAGGAGTTGTATAAAGAACTGGCAAGATGGTTCAGTGGACAAAAGCACAAAACTTAAATTCTGAAAATCTGAGTTCAATACCTGTGACTCACATGGCTTCCAAAGTTGCTTTCTGACTCCCATACATGCACCATTACATATGCCCCCCCCAATAAACAGTAAAAAAAATGAAGGTTATACAAATTTTTGCATTATTGGTGTTCCTTATATGTCATCTCTTTTACCTTTTTACCAGTATTTCTGAATTTCCAACAAAATACTTCCTTCATAGTAGTAAGTACATGTGAGTGTACATGTCTATTTCATTCTCAGGTATCTGTTGCTCAAGGTTAATGTGTTTCAACAGTTTGCTCTCATCTGGGCATGCGTGTTTGAGTAGATGCAGGACCACATGGTTATGGAAAAAGGACTTAGGGGCTATTGCCTGGCCAGGATTGCAGTGCAATCTTCCTACTATCTACTGCTAACTTGACAAAACTACAGAAAGCTGGCTCCATGTCACCACTCCAGACACCAGCTGCTCATGCAGCCATGCCTTCTGTGCCATAACAAGACAGTCCCTCCCCTCATTGCACCTTCCTTTAGTTGCTTCTGGAGTATATTTTTATTACATAAAGGGGAAAAGTCATATATCTTTATCTTTCTTCTTTACTTCATTTCATGTTTTAAAACAAAAAAAAAAATAGTGTCCTTCACCAAAAGTCCATCCTTCTATATGTCTTTCCCACACCATTTAAAAACATTTCTGACATGGAATGCTTATCAGTTTTATTCTTTGTTCTCTCACTATTACTTTAAAGTTGTTTTTTTTTTTAATTTATCAGTCCATTACACATTTTAAAACAGAACAGGCTAATTCTATGGTATCTATCAAATATATTTATATAACTATATATAATTAAGTTAAATGTATGATGCTAGCAAAAATAAGATATTCTGGTAAAGAAAAATTATATAGAACATGGAAAAACAAGACAAAATTTTAAGACCTCAGCAATCCTGGTATCTTTAACTCTTTTAATTAAAAAACAAGAGGACAAGGGCTAGACATAAGCACAACAATTCAGATATTCTATAGTAAAATACATAAAACCAGTAAACATCATTCTTAGAAATATACTTCCAATTTTGACCAAGATTTTAATTGGTTCTTCAACTTGATCTGTTATACTTTCATAATTATAAAACATATTCAATATAATATTATTGTTGATGAAGCATTATGAACTTTATGAAATAGAAGTACAGATTACAAATCAAAAAATGTACAGTTTTGCTTCACCCCATAGGAACTGATATCAGCTGTGAATTTGAGATGTAGGAGGGTCTTCTATCTATCTGTTGCTTTCATTGGTTAATTAATAAAGAAAACTGCTTGGCCTGATAGGTCAGAACATAGGTAGGTGAGGAAGACAGAACAGAATTGTGGGAGGAAGAAAGCAGAGACAAGCAGATGCCATAATTCCCCTTCCTGAGACAGACACTGGCTAGGCTCATGCCGGTAGGCACAACCTCGTGGTGGCCTATAGATTATTAGACATGGGTTAGTCAAGATGTGAGAGTTAGCCAATAAGAAGCTAGAACTAATGGGCCAGGCAGTGTTTGTATGAATACAGTGTCCATGTAATTATTTCGGGTGTAAAGCTAGCCAGGTGGTGGGATGCAGCCTGCTACTCCTTCTACAAATCTGTTCTGGGAATAGGTCAAGAAAAGACTCATGGAGTCTGAGAGGAAAGTCCATCATCAAAAAACCCAGAATCACATCACTTGTTTGTATTTGAATTTCATCTGAGCAGAGAAATTGTTAAATTTGTTAAAAATCTGGTTTACATTTCAGCAGTCATGAAACCATGAATGGGATTAAGCTTTCCACCTTTGAATAATTAATTTGTCCATATTCCTACTAAATATTTTCATAACTTTTTATCCATCATTTTATGATCTCAACTCAATGAACTATCCCTTATTTATTAATACAATGGATGTTACATCATGACATGCCATAAGTTTAGCTGTTCCATGACAGATGTCTAATTAAAAAGAAGACTGCATCCCACACCTGGGAGCCATTCATCACCTGTTCTGTCTGAAGGAGACTTGCCTCTTGAAAACCGCAAATTCTGAGAGTGCCACATGTTGGGGGACCATCTGCTCACAGGCCTGGTAAATTGTTGCCCAAAGTAAAAAGCTGTGCAATTTACATCCAGATAACCATGAATAGCTCAGGGATTGTTTTTTTCAATTTATTTTTCTTTACACAAGTATCTGACAACAACCCTTTGGAGCCTACAAATGTCCCACAATAAACATGGAATAATAACAAATGAAAATTGTGCACACATCTGCCAAATTTCAGTTTTAACTTGGAAAAGCTGCCAAAGCTTTCTCTGCTATAGGACTTACTACTTTCTAAGCATTCTTTCTTGCCATTGTCCCTAGAAAATATCATTCCATTGATTGAAACTCCCTCTTCAGGGACAGGCAAGTATGTGTAACTGGAGGAATGTGTGCAGCGCTCCCCAGACTAAGGAAAAAGCCATTGTGGTTTTTTTCATTTCCTCAGAGCATTAAGAAAAATTAAATATTTTTGTACCTCTAGGAGTTGACAACATTGCAAAGCCAATTTAATTTGATTACTAGTCTTAATCCCCAAGTTAAAACAAAATGCACTATTATTTAACTGTAGATATTCTATTAAACAATATAAGGGACATTTACAAATTGGAAAGGATAGGATAGGGCAAGGAAACTTTTTCCAACCTTCATTTGAGTCTCATGTTATTATTTGAGCAAAACTGCTTAGTACAACAAGTCCTTATAAAGTAATTTAAATGTACTTTGAACTGGAATTTTAATATACTCTTAAAGGTGTGATGATTCCTTTCAAACTCTCTAAGTTTGTCAAAAAAAAAAAAACACAAAATAGGGGCCAATACTTATGTCCCATAAAGGAGACAGAGCTAAATCAGAGACCAGAGAAGGCATCTTAGATGTCATGGACTATAACTAAACCTACAAACTGTACTGTAGTTCAGAGACCATTAATGTTGCAATCTAAGGAGGAATTATTGACACAAATTCTAGTTTTATAATTTACATAAAATTGGAAAGGCTCAGTCATCCACAGAATAATCTAAGCATTTCACAGTAATTAAGACATTTCAGATTCCTGAACTTTTTGTGTCCTCTCATGTTCAGGAAACAGTAGAATGTACATTTAGTCTTTTAAAAAAAATATTATTTGGTATTGGATAACAAATTATAAATTCAATGTTTTTAATACATACAATTAAAATGTTATTTGGGAGGGTTTTAAACACTGCACAGTTTGTGGGTTATGGTTTTACATTCCAAAGATAAAAAGAATGGGAATGAGGTAGAGGAGGTTGTCAGTCTTTATGATTCAATGTCAGGAAGAGATAATGGAGACCAGGGACCTTCTCTGTTCTTATTCCCTAAAGAACTCTGTTGTTGTCTCTCCAGAGATGGAGGACTCTGCCAAAACTTATTGAGAGTAGATGAAGTTCGTAGTGAATGTGTGGTTGTCCTGAGAACAGGCATGTCAAAGACATCAATGTTTCAGATTCCCTAAAAACTCTGGTGTCGTCTCTCCAGTGATAAAGGACTCTGCCATAACTTATGGAGAGTGCTTAGTGAATGTGTGTGGTTGTGCTGAGCATGGCCATGTCAAGAACATCATTGTCTCAGACTCATGGTCATGGTAAAGTCTTCCACTGGACAGAGTGTGGATGCTGACACACAGTTGATCTATAGCTGAAAACAGTATTGCAAAAAGTACTGACCAGTTTACTCACCTTGAATGATGACATGCTAGCACCACCTAGAGTTGGCTCTCCTACAGAATACCCTTACCAATACAAATATTCAAGGCAGTGTTTCCAGATCTCTTTTGGCATATTTCATACAACTACACAGTCCACCTAATCTCAGATTTATGTTAATTTTGCCTATCTTCCTTTTTGCTGTTTTTTTAATTATTGCTTTTATTTTTGAGACTATATTATAATTATATAGCTTTTCCTTTCTCCATACTCCCTACCAACCCTCTGATATGCCCTTCCATGCTCTTTCAAATTCAAGTTCTATTGGATCAACAGTAGTTGTTTTATAGCCCATAGAAACATGTGTTTGAATGTTTGGTCATAAGGGGTGGCACTCTTAGGAGGTGTGGCCTTGTTGGAGCAGGAACTGTGTCACTGTAGAGGCAGGCTTTGAGGTCTCCTATACTCCTATGCCCAATGTGATATGCTGTTGCTTCTGCTGTCTGTATATAAAGACATAGAGCTCTCAATTCCTCCTCCATAACCATGTCTGCCTACATCCCTCCATGAAGATAATAAAATAAACTTCTGAACTGTAAACCAACCCCAATCAAATGTTTTCTTTTCGTAAGAGGTGCCATGGTGTGCTGTCTCTTCACAGCAGTAGAAATCCTAACCAAGACAAAAGTTGGTACCAGGGATTGGGGTATTGCTGATAGGCTGACCATATTTTTTTCTCAAAGGAGTTAGGACTTTGCTATTTTGGGTTAGAAAGCGGTTGAATGTTGATGGAGGGAGGGCCTGATTTTCATCCCATCCACATGGCTATTTTACTCCTGAAATAATCACACAGAAACTGTATTTATTTAAATCACTGCCTGGCCCATTATCTCTAGCCTCTTATTGGCTAACTATCACATCTTGATTTAACCCATTTCTAATAAGCTGTATATCACCATGAGGTTGTGGTTTACTGGAAAAGATTCAGCAAGTCTGATTCTGGCAGCTCCATGGCAGTTTTTTCTGACTCTGCTTCCTTCCTCCCAGAAATCAGTTCTGTTTTCTCCACCTACCTAAGTTCTTTCCTAACAGGCCAAGCAGTTTCTTTATTGATTAACCAATGAAAGCAACACATAAACAGAAGTACCTCCTATACCAGTTAAATGATTTAAAAGCTGCCCAATGGGCCATATTAGTAGAAACATGAAAGAAAATGGTGCTGATAATGATTTGAACTCAAGAAATTCCAGAGGAGAAGAATTTTAGTATGTTGTCTTGTGATACTTTGATGGAAAATGTGGCTGATTTTTGCCATTATATGAAAAGTCTGTGGGAGGCTAAAGTGAAAAGTTTTGGATTAATTCTATTGGCAAAAGAAATCTCAAAACAGCCTAGTATAAACTCTGTTATGTCAACTCTAATGAGAATTTATAATGAAAAGGAGCAAGCTTGGAAAGTAAAAATATAAAAAGTAAAATTTGAGGAGAAAAGGATCACCAGGAAATAGAAAGGAAATAAATCCTGTTTTCAAGGAGATAAGCTGATATAGAAATAGAGTGAAGGATTATGATGGAGGAAGGTCATTGGCTAATAAAGAAACTGGCTTGGCCCATTTTATTGGTTAGAACATAGGTGGGTGGAGTAAACAGAATAGGATGCTGGGAGGAAGAGGAAGTGAGGTCAGACTCTGCTCTGCTCCCGGAGAGATCTGACAGCTCTGCTCTCTGGAGCAGAGATGCCATGCTCAGCTCTCCCGGGTAGACTCAACAGCTCTGCTCTCTGGAGCAGAGACGCCAGGCTCCGCTCTCCCAGGCAGCTCTGACCCAGGATGGACATAGGCTAGAATCTTCCCGGTAAGCCCACCTTGGGGTGCTTACACACATTATTAGAAATGGGCTAGTCCAGGTGCAAGAATTAGCCTAGAAGAGGCTAGATAGAAATGGCTAAGCAGTCTTTAAATGAATACAGTTTGTGTGTTGTTATTTCGGGCATAAGCTAGCAGGCGGCCAGGGTGCTGGGGACCCAGACCCGCCGCACCTATTTCAACAGGATTATTTCCTTACTCAGAGCAAAATTCCATCTATCCACATTTCCACTGGTGAAAAGTAATTGAAGAAAAGTGAAAAGGAATTAAAGAAAAGCTTAGGGTTAGGTGTGGTATTGAACACCTTTAATCCCAGCACTCCAGAGCCAGAGGCAGGTGGATCTTTGAGTGTAAGCCCTGCTTTGTCTACAGATCCAATGTCAGGACAGCCAGAATTAGGCAGTGAAAGAAATCATTGAAAACAGAAAGTTGGTAAAGATGTAATTTACAAGGGGGCTGCGTTGCAGCCCCAGCAAGAAGCAGAACTTGGTTGCTTAGGCCATGTGGTTCTGGCTTTAGTGTAAGGAGTTGTGTAATCTCCCTCCAGCACTAAGGAAAGCCACTGAGGTCAGGAATGTGTCAGGGGTGTTCCCGAATGGAGGCCCAGAAAAGCCATTGTATGAAGCTGTGAAATGGAAGCTTAGACTGCCTTTGAGACCCCAAGATAGGGGAGTTGCCAGAGTCATGGGATACCTGCCAAGGAGAGCTATTTAACAGGGTGTAGAAACAAATCAAGAGAAAAAAATTATGTTGCAGTCAACAAAGCTGGAAAGAATTAGAGATCTTAAGAGATTTTGATATCAGGCATGGAGATGCAGAATTTGCAGTTTGCCCAGCTAGTTTTCAGTCTCGCTTTGGTCCAGTATTTCCTTACTGATTATGCTCCCTTTCCTCCATTTTGGAATGGTAATGTATATACTGTGCCATTATATGTTGGAAGTATGTGATCTGTTTGTTATTTTTATTTTATAGGGCATTACAGTTACGAGATTGCATGAATCTCAGAAGAGACTTTGAACTTTGAACTTTTAAATGCTGTTAAGACTGTAATAGACTAAGTGGTCTTTTGAAACCGGACAAAATGCATCTTGCATTGTGTTATAGCTACAAGCTTATGGGAGTTGGGGAGTAGAAAATGATGGTTTGAGTAGGTATGGCCCCCATAGACACATGTGTTTGAATACTTGGTCATAGTGAGTGACACTATCAGGAGATGTGGCCTTGTTGGAGAAACTGTGTCACAGAGGAGGTATATTTTGAGGTCTTCTATGCTCAATCTAAGACCAGTGTGACACACAGTTGCTTCTGCTATCTGCAGGTCAAGGTGTAGAATGCTCAGCTCTTTGTCCTACAACCCTGCATGAAGATTATAAAATAAATCTTTGAAACTTGTAAGCCAGTCCCAATTAAATGTTTCCTTTTATTTAAGTTGCCATGGTTATGTTGTCACTTCACAACAATAGAAATCCTAACTAAAACCACACATACACAAATATGCATATAATTTCTGATATTTTTAGGAGACACAATCTCATAGCAAGCTTCCTGGTCCTGTGACTCTTACATTGATTATACATCCTTTTCTGCAATGATCCTTGAATGTTATGATTAGTTGTTTTATAGAAGTACCTACTAAGACTGGATTCCAAACTCTGCATTTTGATTGCTTATGCTTTCCTATAATAGACTCAGTTATGAAGAGAAGGGCTACAATTGTCTGTAGACATAAGGATAAATATTTATAATGTAAAACTCTAGAACAACAGCAAGAGATAATAGCAAAAAGATCAAACTCTGGGCTTAGAGACAAAAAATACAAAAATTCAATCAAACAAAGAGTTGGTGCATTGAAAACATTAATGAAGTTGACAAGCCTTCAACCAAACTGATCCAAATTATAGTAAAAAGAGCAACAAAATAAGAGACATCAAGAAAACACATAAAACCCTAAGGCCACTTCAAAATCTATACTGCAAAAAATTGGAAAATCAAAAAGAGATGGATAATTTTCTCTATAAATACCACCAACTAAAGTTAAATCAAGATCAAATAAGCAATTTAAGCAGAATTATAACCCCAAGTAAAATAGAAGCAGTAATTAAGTCTACCATCTAAAAGAAATCCCAGTGCAAGATAGTTTTAATGCAGAATTCTACTAGATTTTTCAAAGAAAAATGAATGCCAACATTCCCCAAACTATTTAGCAAAATAAAAAGAGGAAAACATTGCACAATTCATTGTACTAAGCCACAGTTATGCTGGGACCTAAATCACATACAACAAAGGAGGAACTCTACAAGACTTATAAGGAAGAGTTAATGTAAATACTCCTCAAATTATCCCACAAAATAGAAAGAGAAGAAACATTGACCAATTGATTTTATGAGACCATGATCACACTGATCCCTAAACTACATAAAGACCTAACCAAGAAAGAGAATTACAACCAATCTCCCTTATGAGTATAGATGTCAAAGTTCTCAGTAAAACACTTGGAAACCAAATCCAACAACACATCAAAAAGATCATCCATGATGATCAAGTCAGCTTCCTTTCAGAGATGGCTCAACATACATAAACAGACAATGGCAATCCCCCATATAAATAAATTGAAAGAAATGCCATATGATCATCTCATTAGATACAAACATGCTCTTTGAAAATATATAACATCTCTCCATGATAAAAATCCTGTAGAGATTAGGGATACATAATAAATGCAGTTTATAGCAAGCCCATAGCCATTGCCAACCCAATGGAGAGAAAGCCAAAGCAATTCCACTGAATTGAGAAACAATGCAAGGTTATACACTTTCTCAGTACCTGTTCAATATAGTATTTTAAGTTTTAGCTAGAGCAATAAGACAACTGAAGGAGATCAAGTGACTATAAATAGAAAGGAAAGAAGTCGCATTTTTTTTATTTGCAGTGATATGACTGTATACATAAGTTACTCTAAAAAAATTCAATGAGGAAATATCTACAGATGATAAACACTTCCAGCAAAGTAGCAGTATGAAAAATTAACTTAGAAATAATAATTACCTTTCTTATACACAAAGGACAAAGAGACCAAAAAAGATTCAAGGAAACAGTAAATTTCACAGTGGCCTCAAAACATAAAATACCTTAAATTAACTCTAACCAATCAAGTGAAAGACTTATGAAAATTTTTAAGACATTGAAAAAAAATGAAGAAGATATCAGAAAATGGAAAGATCTTCCATGTTAAAAGATCAACAGAATTAATATATTAAAATGTCCATCTTACTAAAGGCAATCAACAGATTTGATAAAGTTGTTATAAAATTCTGACAGAGTTCTTCACAGGCCTTGAAAAGACAGTTTTCAACTTCATATGTGTAGAAGGAGCAGCAGGCTGCTTCCTGCCACCCAGCTCCTGGCCGCCTGGCTAGCTTATGCCCCGAAATAATAACTCGGAAATGGTATTCTTTTAAACACCACCTGCCCCATTATATCTAGCCTCTTCTTGGCTAACTCTCATATCTTGACTAAACCATTTCTAATAATCTGTGTATCACCACGAGGTGGTGTCTTACCATGCAGATTCTAGCCTATGTCCATCTTGGGTTGGAGCTTCATCGCGTCTGCCATGGAGAGGAAAGGCATGGTATCTGCCTCACTTCCTCCCAGCATTCTGTTCTGTTTACCCACCTACTTAATTTTCTGTCCTATCAAAGGGCCAAGGCAGTTTCTTTATTAACCAATGAAATCAACTCAAAACAGAACACCCTCCCACATCACATATGGAAACATGAACGAGTCAAGAGAGCTGAAGCAATCCTGAGTAATAACATAAGTGCTGGAGGTATCACCATCCCCAGCCTCAAATTACACTACAGAGCTATAACAATAAAAGCAACATGACATTGGCATAAAAACCAGGGAGTTGACCAGGGGAGTTGAATTGAAGACATAGACAGAAATACTCACACAACTATAGACACTTGATTTTCAATTTTAAAACAAAAGCCAGAAATATACACTGGAAAAAATAGCATCTTCAACAAATGGTGCTGGCCAAACTAGATGGCTCCATCTAAAATAATGCAAATAGATCCATACCTATGAACCTGCTCAAAGCTCAAATCCAAACGGATCAAAGACCTCAACATAGAACTGGATACAATGACACTGATAGAAAAGAAAATGGGGGGGTAGTATTGAACTCATTGGCACAGAAAGAGACTTTGAAACATAGCACTATTAGGACAGATGCCAAGATCAACAATTAATAAATGGGGCCTCAGGAAACTGAGTGGCTTCTGCACAACAAAGGACATGGTCATTCAAACAAAGCAGCATCCTGAAGATGGGAAAAGACTTTTACCAACTCTACATGCAAGAGGGGGCTAATATTCAAAACATAAAAGAATTCAATAAACTTGGCATCAAGAAAACAAATACCGCATATGACACCCTTGCCGCCTGTGGCAGATGAGAGAGCTAGCCTCATCTTAAGAGTGGGAGAGTTGTCCCTGCCCCTCACTAGCTGCAGCACTCAGAAGAGGGCCCTTGCACCTCACCTGGGTAGCACAGTAGAGCTGGGCCCGATGGAGTTAGATGTGGAGAGCCGACAGTAAGGGTAGGAAAGTAGGAGAACTGGCCCTTCCCCTTGTTCATTGCTGAAAGTAGTAAACTAGCCAAAGCAATGCTGGAGAGCTCACCCTGCAGTGAGGACAGGGGAGAGCTGGCGGGATGACCTGCAACTACCCAGGCATAGAACCAGGGTGATGAGTTGGCTTACCTCAACAATCACCCCATATATGATCTGCACATTAGGGGGCTGGTCCTACAGACCCAAAGCTGTAGGATCTCCATGACACAGGGCAACGGCAGAATAGCCTAGAGGAGCCCCAGTGAGGGTCAGCATCAACAGTGTAGCAGAAACAAAACCAGACAGATGACTCTTTGCAATGAGTACTTCCAAGTAAAGATACATAGACAAAGGGTTTACTGTGTGACTCACTGTCTCATACTACAGTGTCCATGATGAATTATTTTCATTTTTTGTTCTCTTTAATTTTATTTTACTGGGGGGGGGGGGGTTTACAAGGGCAAAGGATGATAGAAAGGGATGAAGAAATAAATGCTTCCAAGATGTATGATGTGGAAGACACAAAAAATAAATTAAAAAATTTAGAAAACTATATAAACTACTACATATATACATATAAATATTACTATTTATATCTAAATCATTACTATCAAATTGATTAAATGTCTTGTTAATGTACTTTGTTGTCAAACTGTAGTATATGTAGATATACATAGTATATGCTGTTATGTGAAGCTAAGTATGTCAATAAAAACACCAAATAACTGTGTGATCTTTCTGGGAAAATAATGAGCTGCATATGTAACAGTATTCTCAAAGGAAGAAACACAATGATTTAAAAATACTTAAAGAAATGTTAAACATTCATAATTATTGGGGGAATACAAATCAAAACTATTTTTAGGTTTTATCTTAAAACAGTCAAAATGGCCATAATAAACAAACATAAATCAATAAAAAAAACTCATGTTTCTGAGAATGTAGAGTAAGAAGAACACTCATTCATTGCTGGTGAAAATGCAAACTTGTACAGCAAACTTGTACAGATATTAGCGTGGCAGTTCCTCAAGAAAGCTAGAAATAGATTACCTTAATATGTAGTTATATACCATTCTTGGTATTATGCAGAGAATGAGAGAGAGACCTTGCAACACTCAGCACCAAATAACAAGTCTCTATCAGTTCCTCCCCTCAGTAGTCAGGAAGTCCAAGGAAAAGGAGGCAGGAAGATTGTAAAAAAAAAAAAGATGGAGAACATCAAGAGAACAAGACTTTCTATATCAACACCAACAAAGCTCATATAAACTTACAGAAACTGAGACAACATGCCCTGGGCCTGCACCATGTCCTCTACTTATATATTATTGTTTCAAATTCAATGTCTTTATGGGTTTGCTGCGAGTATAAACAAGTAGATCCCTGATTCTTCTTCCTTCTCTTGGGTGCTTTTCCTTTGTTGTTGTTGTTGTTGTTTTTTGTTCAACTCTAGTGCCTTAGTTTTTGTTTTATCTTATTATATTTTATTTTATTACTATCCCTTAAAAGCCTGTTAGCTTTCTAATGAGAGACAAAAAGGGTGTGGATCCAGATGGTAAGAGGGGTGGGGAGGAACCAGAAGTAGAAAAAGAGAAGAAACCATAATCAGGATATATTATGTGAGGGGAAAAGATCTATTTTCAGAAAAAAAAAAGGAAATTAAAAGCATGGAATAGTAGAGCTAGTGCCTAACAGTAGAGCATTCAGTCCTACTAAACAGGCTTCACAGTACCTGAAGGTACTCTGCATCTTATTAAAAGAAAAAGGTGAAAACAAACCCAGCTCCAAACCCTTCAATCTACAATGGTGATTGAAGATACAATCTTCAATCTTTGATTGTATCTACAGTCTGCATGCAAGGTGCACTAGTGCACTGTGGTACAAAGCTTGTGGAACTAACTAGCCAGCATTTGATTATATTTCAGGCCCCCTCCGTGAGATAGAACCCATCCTCAAGCACTGCTCTACTGAACAAAAGCTGAGAATAGTAGGCCAGGGATCTGGGCGAAACCAAATACTACTGTTCTGCTAAAGGAATATAGCAGAAATAGTGACATTCTGCTCCACTCATACATACATAGATCTGTGCCTCGCTCAGCCGTTATCGGCAATCCCTTTGCCTGCAATACACAGGAATAAACACAAAGATAGGCAGCTGGACAGTGTGGAGAGAGAGAGAGAGAGAAAGAGAGAGAGAGAGAGAGAGAGAGAGAGAGAGAGAGAGAGAGAGAGAGAGAGAGAGAGAGAGAGAGAGAGAATTCTTGGACCATTTCTCCCTAAGTGGGAGGCTTCCATAAGTTCCTCTTCTCACAGCTCAGGGATCCCTGTAAAAGACAGGGTGGTATAAAGAGTGTAAGAGACAGAAGATGAAGGACACAAAAGAATCAAGGTGTGTTTAAACACATGAGGACTGATCCAAGTGTGAATTCACAAAGACTACAGTAGCATGCACACACGCGCACACCTACACAAGTCTGGGCCTGATGGTCTGATGGGTCTGGGTCCCATCACCAACAGGACAAGTCAACACAGGCCCACATTCCTAACTCAGAAGTTATCTTAACTGTTCACAGGTGAAAAAGTTAAGTTTCTCCAAAGGAGAGATCCTTTCATGGTATACAAACCACCGTTAAGTTAAAGCTCCATACTCAGCACCAAATGGCCAACACAATGCAAGCTCAATGGTATTTTTAAAGGGTTTTTGTCTGATAATCTTTGGGAATTCTTTTCTCTTACAGGTCTTTTGCATCATATGTATTATGGTTTCTGGTTTTGTGTTTTTATGAGATTTCTATGTTGTCAATGTGTGTGTGTTTGTCTATATGTGTTTCTTGTGGTTCTTCCTTGTCTCTTTTTCTGTTTGTCTTATTTAGGTTTGTTTGATTTTATTTTATCTTATTTTTTAGATACCTATTTGTTTCCTAATGACTGGGAGCAAGAAGGGGTGTGGATTTGAATGGACATGGATCATCTGGAAGGAGCTGAGGTAAAAAAAAAAAATAATCAGAATATATTATATGAAAAATCTATTTTCAATTAAGAAAAAGCAATGTAACTTAACACCATGCACTCCAGATCCCAGACTCAGCAGCTCTTGAACTGGGATTGATCTGAAAGCTCCCCTTAGTGAACTAGGAATCTTTTGATAAAAAAAACTTTTTATTTAAAAGTTGTTTGGTATATCTAGTTGAGGTGGGACAAAGCCCCTCCCCACTGTATCTAGGGTGAGCAAGGCATCCCACCAAAAAAGCCAGTTCAAGTCATGCACTGAGGAATAATCCTGGTCCTACTGCCAGTGGCCCCACAAACGGCCCAAACTGAAGAACTGTCCCTAACATTCCGAGGGCCTATGTAGGTTCCCCAGCTATTAATACAAAGTTGGTGAACTCCCACTAGCTCTGGTCAGCTGCCCCTGTGGGTTTCCCCATCATTGTCTTGACTTTTGTATTCATGGTACTAGATGGTACCATGCAAGGTTTCAAAGAAGGAAAGAAGCCAACAGTTCTACCTATCTATGACACCTATGAACTACAGTTAGTAAAATGGTGCAATAACCCTAAGATTATTTTTATATTAATAAAATAATGACATTATTATACTAATAACCTAGGGTGCAGTAGTGCCATGTAGACACCGATAGTTACCAGTAGTCCTCTAATTGGACTTAAGAGGCACTCAACAAAAAGGAAACCATTTGTTACTAGAAACCTAGCCAAATCCCCAGGGATAGTGAAGTCATAGGTCTTGGAGGAGAACTTATAACTACTGCTTTATGAAGCCAGTATTTTTAGTGCTGACCGGAGACAGCACAACACAGTAGCACGGCTTTGAGTCTGCTGCTTTCATGACAACCAGGAAGCATAAAGAGAGCACAGTGTCTGGGGTCATTTTAAGCCATACATGGGTACCTTACTTCTTCCAATTAGCAGACAAGACTTGGAAGCAATTAAACTTCCCTTTGGGACATATGTCCTAAAATGGACTATCGGAGTTTATTACGTCCTGAGGGACGTAATTTAAAGTTCAACAGGGCTTATAGTAGTTACATTTTTGTGTGTACAAAAAGTGACCAAGTAGTCTGGTTTAAGTAAGTTGGGCCTTACTTAAATAAGTCAGTATACAACAGAAGCAGAGGATAACAGGGCACACTCACTGGTCAGCCAGGTAAGAGACAAGATTACAGTCTCCTTCCTGGACAAAACATAACAAACAAAGACTACCCATGAGACTCACTTCTCAAAAGTTCTGCCCTTTCCCTCTAGTTCCATCATGCTCCAAACATTCAGTGCTTGGATTATTGATGAGTATGAAGCACCCAAATTTAGTGATGCTGTACAACTGGCTTTCAGAGAACAGGAAATCATTAGAACATGGGATGAATGTAGAAGATATCACTCCAAATGAAATGAGTTAGGCACAGAGAATGAAGAGACCTTGATCTCACATACATGTGGAACAGAAAAAGTTGGAATCAGACAAGTAGAAAATATAATGATCACCAGCATCTGAGAGTGGTTACAGGGTACAAATTTTCAGTCAATGGCTCAAGGCACAGTTCCTGTAAGACAAGAAGAGTGATATGTTCTGCCATTGTTGTTAAGTTAACCATAATGCCGTCAAATATTGGTATCCTATTTGATAGTGAAGTTTCCGAATTTTAGGAAGCAGAATCTAACATTCCACAATGAACAGGAATCTACATAGCCACTGGATAGTGTTGCCATACACAGTGTATCACCCAAACAGTGTGAAACAGGGTTGATTTTTTGTTGCTGTTGTTATTTTGTTTTGGTTGTTTTTATTATAGTTTACACACTTCTCACAAGCTACTGCCTGAAGTTCACCTAATAAATAATATTACTCACCATGATTTTGATAACTGACTTCAGTTCATAAACAGAAACAGCAAAAGTTTAAAAAAATTAATGAAAATCATTAAAGCTTAAAATTTTAGTGAAAACAAGGTTATGACCTAAGATAGATTATTGATTAATTGATAAATGATGTATATGACAGAGATATAAGATAGACACAAAAAGTTAAATGGTAGATATGTAGTTAGGTGACAGTTATGAAATTAGGAAAATGGATTGAACACAGATTCATATGCGGTTGTGTTTTTGGGGGAGGTTGTTGTGTTTTGTTGTTGATTTTCTGAGATAGGGTTTCTCTGTGTAGCCTGGATGTCCTAGAACTCATTCTGTAGACCAGGCTGTCCTTGAACTCCTTGAAATCCACCTCCTGAGTACTAGGATTAAGTGTGCATCACCATCTCCCAGCTGGGAACAGATTGATATAAGATAGATTATATAAAATATAGATGATAAATAGAATGACATGTAATATAAAGATAATATATATTGATATATGATACATAAATACTGATAAATGTAGTTGATATGATAGATTATACAGAGAGATAGATGGTAAATAGATTGATTGGTAATAGAAAAATGATATATATTAGAAGATGATATATAAATACTGATAAATTTAGTTGATATTTGATGTGGGATTTCTCTCTGTATGCTGTGAATACCATTAGTAAATAAAGAAACTGCCTTGGCCTTTTGATAGGGCAGAAAAAAATGCCACAGTTTTGAAATGCCAGTTTTCTGGGCCATGATGCTAACACAAACTCTGACTCTTTCTGGATGTCCAGCTATGGAGCATTTAAATGGGGTTTGTGAACAGAGTGCTACAACTTGCTTAATGGCAACATATACTGGCTTTGTGCCTAAAAATGGGGCTGTGATCATGGCTCTCAGAGGCAGCAAACAGCTCCGCCATGCTGGGCTGAATGGGGCAAGCAGGCAGTGTCATATTTCTCCTAGCAATAGTGTGGCTTAAGTTCATAAGAAAGACTTAGCATTTAAAAAAGCACTTCTGGTCAGAAAATTATTACAGATATGCAATAAAGACAAATTCATATGGAAAATACCTCTAAATGGGTCACAGTGTTGGATAAATGTACATAGGTTAGGGAGAGAGAAGAAAAAAAGAATAGAGAATTATCAAAAGAATTAATTTTTTTAAGAAAACAAACTCTTTAAAGAGATATAGTGCAGACAGTCATAGATTAAAGAAGTAAAAAATAGTAGTAGAGTAAAAACAAGCCACATAAAGATGGAAAATTCACAGTCTGGATTATGTATATTTTTGTGCTTTCTTTGAAATTTTTGACTGTGAAGGAGCTAAGTAGCCAACTTATATACTCTAAAGGTATCTTGACTTCAGAAATTGAGTCTAAAGATATGTTGTTTTGGAAAAGAGGTTCTTCTTTGTTTCCACAGAAGATGAGAACCTTGGATTAATTATAGGCTATGTGGTTTGATGGACCAAGACACTCTGAAAGGTAGCTGTGAATACCCCCCAAAAATTACTTTGTACAACAAAAAGCAGGAAGGAGTATGGAGAAGAACTATGCCCATATTCCCAAATATTGTTTATAAATGTTTGTTTATATTTAAAAAGGGATATGCTATAGAGATTTGCATTGGTATGGATCTTGGTTTGTTGATACAAACTTAAGGTCAATATTATTATATGTATATTTCTGCTCTTAAAGTGTTTGTGCAGCTCATTTAAAACCATAATGTACAATTAAGAAATATAGGTTAATAAAGAGTCATCTATAATAGTCAAACTTGTAGTCATGTTAGTTATGTTTTTTTAAATGTTTGGAGATATGTTTCAGTCATTCTTTAAATCATTCAGAGACCTTCAGAATATGGAATTTAAAATATTTTAGTAACTTAGGACTTTATATGACAATGAGACACATCTGCTCCTGGCATCACCAATTACTTCAAGAGGAAGATGTGCATCAAAGAGTCTCCTTATGGAGATGCCTAGTTATTTGGGCAAGAAACTGCTCTTGCCTAGGCTGCTTGATGAAGAGGACATGCAGGACCCACAGAGAAATGACTGCTGAATTTGCCTAAAGGTAAAATGGTCCTCCAGGGTTCCTGCTTCATTAAAGACTCTGCAAAACATTCTGCAGGGCACAGAAGAAAGTGACTGAAAAACAGCCAATATAAATGGAACTATCTTTACAATTTCCTTCTTTGTGGAAAAGTCTGCTGGTGGTCCTGTAGGATGAAGATGAATGCCCCAATGGTAGGAAGAACTATGGGTGACTGACCAGGCAGCAATTGTCTGTGTCAATTCTAGAATTTTGGAAGTTGCTTACAATGCACTTTCTGTTTACTTAGGTAATATTATATCCTTCTGGAGTCTTTGATGGCATTGAAGAATATATATCTATAGTTGTAGTTTTCCTCAAATACGATAAAAGATAAAGTAGATATAAATATTATAACTGAAATTCTTGCTTGATACTTGTTTTGTTGTATGTAATTTTACTATGTTAAAGTTTAAACCCTCCTTTTTATTTAAACAGAAAAAGAGAAGTAATATGGGATTTTCTTCTGTATATTGTAAATACCATTGATGAGTAAAGAAACTGCCTTGGCCTGTTGATAGGGCAGAACTTAGGTAGGCAGTGGAAACTAAACTGAGTGCTGGGATAAAGAAGGAGGAGTTAGAGAGAAACCATGGAGCCACTGCCAGAGACAGACTGCTCAAACTTTGATGGTAGGCTATAACCTCATGATGATACAGAGATTAATAAACATGGGTTAAATTAATATGTAAGAGTTAGCCAATAAGAAGTTAGAGCTAATGGACCAAGCAGTGATTTAATTAATACAGTTTCTATGTGATAATTTTAGGGCGAAGCTGCCAGGAACTAACTACTGGCCTCCTCCTACAAAAGATATAGATAGATCTGAGTAGGTCAATGACAGAATATAAAAAGATAAACAACAGATAGAGAAGCAAATAGAGACAGCTAATAGATTGCAAATTACACAGAGAGATGACAGATGACAGGCTAGAAAAAAGCTTTTCTAAAGGTTACTAGAACAAGCTTCAAAAGTATGAGACTAGACAATTTAGGAAGGGCTGATGCCCAAGCATAAGAAAAGAGGCCCTGCTCAGGGAGAGATGAGAGAAGAAAGAGAGGGAAACTTCATCTCTTTCTGCCCTTATGTTTATTCTGTCTAATCCCCCAGACAAATGAACATTGCACAAACGCATGAAAGAGACCTTCTGTTCACTGACTCATCTGACAGTCTTCTCACTGACACACCAGCAGAATTTTAACAGAATTCTTTAAGAGTTTTAAGTTCCCTTAATAGAATGAAATTGATGGTAATATTAATAATACTTACATACTTCCTGCTCTCTCATGTACACATATTTCTTTGTATGTATTCCTTTTGAACTGTGATTTTTCATCTATTATATTTAATTATCCTTGCAGTGCTTAGACACAGTATATAAAATAACTATAGAGGTGGCTAATAGAGAATGCTTTGAAAATACAAAGCATTTCTGAAAGGAATTATTGAGTTTTGTCCCCACAGGAAATGAATCAGCTTGAAAATGTTTTGTATTTACCATGACTAAGACAGTTCTTCTTGACAATTTTTTCATTTGCCTCTTTTTATATTAAAACCCAATAGAGTTACTTGACATTTTAGTGACTCCTAAGGAATGCCTTTTTGTTGAAGACAAGGTTTGAAGACTTTTTCACCATAAAGGAAAGAGATCTGGAGCTTAACGACAAAGAAATGTTTCTATAAAAAAAATTCAACCACTCAGGTGATGGTTGTTGTGAGAGCTGCCGGACTCTTCCCACAGCCCGGCTCCTGGCCGCCTGGCTAGCTTATCCCCCAAAATAACAACAAATTGGATTCTTTTAAACACTGCTTGGCCCATTATATCTAGCCTCTTCTCGGCTAACTCTTGCACCTGGACTAGCCCATTTCTAATAATGTGTGGAGCACCCCAAGATGCCCTTACCAGGAAGATTCTAGCCTACTTCCATCCTGGGTCAGAGCTTCATCGCGTCTGCCCCAGAGAAGAGAACTATAAAGTCTGAGCTCATTTCCTCTTCCTCCCAGCATTCTGTTCTGTTTACTCCACCCACCTATGTTTTAACCTATGAGGCCAAGCACTTTCTTTTTTTAAGATTTTTTTATTATTTTTCCTTTTTATTTATTTATTAAAGATTTCTGTCTCTTCCCTACCACCGCCTCCCATTTCCCTCCCCCTCCCTCAATTAAGTCCCCCTCCCTCATCAGCCCAAAGAGTGATCAGAGTTCCCTGCCCTGTGGGAAGTCCAAGGACAACCCACCTCCATCCAGGTCTAGTAAGGTGAACATCCAAACTGCCTAGGCTCCCACAAAGCCAGTACGTGCAGTAGGATCAAAAACCCATATATTAATTAACCAGTGACCTTCCTCCATCAGGTAGTGGCCAGGCATGGCTTAAATCTCACCCCTTTGGAGGCAGAGGCAGGTGGATCTTTATGAATTTGAGGCCAGCCTGGTGTACAGAGTGAGATACAGGACAGCCAGGGCAACACAGAAAGACTCGTCTCAAAAATAAATTAAAAAAAATCAACCCTAATATAAAGAAAATTTTATACCAGTTCTGAAAAAGAAAGGTCAGTGATTAAGATATATAGGGGTTATTTATTCTTTTTTTCCCCATATGTTGGTAATTAGGTTTTAAAATATAGTTTACCATGCTCTGCTTCTCTACTTTCCTGAGGTGTGTATCTTCCCTGAAAGGGAATACTTTAATAAAATATTAACAGTATATACAGCACTAAGCTATTGACCTTCAAGAAAATAAAAGCATTAAGAAAACTCTTGCCTATCCTAGTGTCTCAAAGAATATTATTCTGCAAGCTCTAGTTTTTGTCTAGAAAGGTTCAGGATTTCAGTGTGTACATGTGTGCAAGTGTGTATACATTATGTGTGTGTGTATGCGTGTGATGAAGGAGGGTCATCTATCTATGTATTATTTTCATTGGTTAATAAAGAAACTGCTTGGCCTGATAAGTCAGAATTTAGATAGGCGGAATATACCGAAGAGAATGCTGGGATGAAGGGAAGTGAGTCAGATGCCATAGCACTCTTCTCCAAGATGGACACAGGTTAAGATCCTTTCTGGTAAGCCACCACCTCATGGGGCTACACAGATTACTAAATATGGGTTAAAGCAAGATGTGAGAATTAGCCAATAAGAGGCTGAAATTAGTGGGCCAAGCAGTGTTTAAAAGAATACAGTTCCTGTGTAATTATTTCAGGTAAAGCTAGCTGGTGGCTGAGAGCTGGGTGGCAGGAAGAGGCCTGCCGCTTCTTACCTTTTACAGAGTGGCACCCAATGTGGCCAATTAAATCCACTTAAAAACCTGAGAGGGCTTTAAAAAAAGGGAGAGAGAGTTTAACACAGCTTTTTGCTGTTTTCTAGAGTGTGCTGTAGAGAAATTTTCCTGACTCAGCAGCAGGAAAAAACTGGTTGTTTTTAAATGCCACTTCCTGGGCTGTGCCGCCATTGCAATCTCTGTCTGGCTCCTGCAGAAGTCAGAGCTTTTGAATGGAGCATTTGGAGTAAAGTGCTACAGCTTGCTTGATGGCAATGTGGACTGCTTTGTGCCTGGAACTGTGCACAGCTCAGGGGCACCAAATGGCTCTGAGGCAAAAGCAGCACAGCTCTGCCATGCTGAACTGTGCTGGTCTCAGGCAGGAACTATCGTAATTATCCTAATAAAGCAAATTAAGGTTTAGACTGGCAGTACCGTATTACCTCTACATGGTGCAACTTAAGTTTTTAAGAAGTGCTTAACGTTTTAAGAAATGCTCCTGGATAATAGAGATTTACAGATTCACAATAGGACAGATTCAGACATAAAAGACCTCTAAATGGGTCACAGTGTTGGATGAATGTACATAGGCTTGGGAGAGAGAAAAAAAGAATATAGAGAATAAAGTTAATGCTTTAAAAAGGGGGTAAAGTCTTTAAAGAGACAGAATAAAGTAAAGTGATAGAGTAAAAATAAGCCACATAAAAATGAAAAATTCACAGAGAGCCTGGATTATGTACATTGTGTTTTCTTTAAAATTTTTGACTGTAAAGGAGCTAAGTACAGAGGGACATTTCATTAGATGGGCTGCCAAGTGGAACCAGAATGGATATCATAAGGGTATGACTTCAGAATTTGGATCTAAGGATATGATGCTTTAGAGAGGGTCTTCTTTTGTTTTCAGAGACTCTGTGGATTGCTTCTATCCCAATATGGTATGATAGACCACATCCTCCTGAGAGGTTGTTGTGAAAACCCTCAAAAAATTACTTTGCTCAACTACTGACTGAGATGAACCTAGCAGACAGGTCATACCATGAAAGACCTAAATAACAGCGCCCCCATTTAGCAAGAAGCAGTTTGGAGAAAAAAAACTGTGCCCATATTCCCAAATATTGTTTATAAATGTTCTTTTACATTTAAAGTGGGATATGATATAGATATGAATAATTTGCATTGGTATGGATTTTAAGGTCAATTTTGTTATATGTATTTCTACTCTTGATTAAGGTATTGTGATTTTCTAGTTCATTTAAAAATGTATAGTTAGAAATATAGGTTGTTAATGGATAATCATTAATGATAGTCAAGCTTGTATTCATGTTAGTTAGATTTTCTAGATATACAGAGATATATTTCAGTTAAATAGGAATTCTTCATATCTTTAAAAGACTGCAGAATATGGCATTCAATGTTTTAGTAACTTAGGGCTTTTCATGACAATGAGATATGTCTGCTCCTGGCAGCACCAATTTACTTCAAGAGGAAGATGGGCATTGAAGAGGCTCCTTATGGAGTTGGATAGCCATTTGGGCAAGAAACTGCTCTTGCCTGGACTGTTGCATAAACTAGACACAAAGAACCCACAGAGAGAGGACTGCTTAACTTGCCTAAAGGTGAGATGATTCTCTGGGGTTCCTGAATCATGAAAGAGTTTGCAAGACATTCTGAAGGACACAGCAGAAAGTGACTGAACTCTCTTTGGAATTTCCTGCTTCATGGAAAAGTCCACTAGATACTATGGGCCTGAAGGCCGAAGATGTATGCCCCAATGGTACATAAGAACTTTGGGTGACTATCCAGGCAGCAAGATGTCTCTGTCATTTCTAGAGTTTTGGAAGTTGTTTATTTCTTCTTTGCTTAGGTAATATTATATCCTTCTGGAGTCTTTGATGGAGTTGAAGAATGGTTAGTTATAGTTATTATAGTTTTACTTAGTTATGATAAAAGATGAAATAGATATAAATATTGTAACTGTAATTCTTGCTTGATAACTGTCTTGTTATATGTAATTTTACTATGTTAAAGTGAAAGCCTTTCTTTTTTATTTAAACAGAAAAAGAGGAAATGATGGAGGAGTGTCATTTATCTATGTATTACTTTCATTGGTTAATAAAGAAACTGCTTGGCCTGATAGGGCAGAATTTAGATAGGTGAAGTAGACTAAACAGAATGCTGGAAAGAAAGGAAGTGAGGCAGATGCCATAGCTCTCCTCTCCAAGATGGATGCAGGTTAAGATCCTTTCCAGAAGCCACCACCTTGTGATGCTACACAGATTACTAAATATGGGTTAAATCAAGATGTGAGAATTAGCCAGTAGGAGGCTGAAACTAATGGGCCAAGCAGTGTTTAAAAGAATATAGTTTCCGTGTAATTATTTCAGGTAAAGCTAGCTGGTGGCTGAGAGCTGGGTGGCAGGAAGCAGCCCACCGCTCCTCACCTTCTACATGCATGTGTTGTGATGTAGGAGGTACTCTATTCAGAATAAGAAAGTGCAGATATTTATTTTATCATCCAAATTTTCCTTTCATTTTTTGTTTGGTTTGAGTTAGGATCAATCATTTTATTAGTTATACAGCATACTAAGTTTATAAAAACACTTTTTTTTAAATTTTCGAGACAGGGTTTCTCGTAGCATTTTTTTGTTTTTGGTTCCTGTCCTGAACTGGCTCTTGTAGACCAGGCTGGCCTTGAACTCATAGAGATCTGCCTGCCTCTGCCTACCAAGTGCTGGGATTAAAGGCGTGCACCACCACCACCTGGCTATAAAAACACTCTTCCCTCTCATTTTGGCAAATTTGTTGACAATACATCAATTCTTTGTTTTGTTAATATGCAGTAATCAACTTAAAATTGATTCATCCACACATAACACTGAAAGATCTTAATGGAGCTTTAGAAGGTGGAAGTTGATTCCCCCTCTAGTGGTTAAAGTCTTCATACTGATAGCACACGCAGATAGGAAGCCCTCAGACTTCAAGGGATTGTCTTTAAACACTGTCATGTTTACTCTTACCTCTGCTATTATATATAATTATATCTATATATACATATATAGATATATAAAATATATATATATATATATAATTAAAATTTTCACTTTTGCAGTCAATACATTACTAATCAATCTAAATTGCTCCTTAAATTAATCTACCAAAAATATACCCATTGTTTGCTGAGTATAGAAGAGCAGCTGGTTGAACAGTGATGAATTTCTTAGGAAGTGAATTAAGATTCCATGCTTTAACTAATAGAAGTGAATTCATCTTTTATTTTTATTTTGTGCAACAAACACAAAACAAAGAATGCAACCTCTCATGTCCCCCAATCTTAACAATAACTCTGTCAATGTTTGGAATTTGACCATAATCAACCTAATCTCTATCAAATTTATTCTAAAGTTATGTGATCTCTAATGAAAATAAATAAAAATCAAGCCAGATAATGATTTATAGTGAAGCTTTCCAAAATCTCCTTCTGCTAATCTATAAAATCCCAGTCCAAGGGATAGCTGGATGGCCATGCTATATGTTGGAGGTGATAAACCTTTACTATTTTTGAGGCAGTTGCTAGTTTTCCTTCTGAACTTTCACCAAGCTAACTTTTAAGGATTTTTCCATCCTATTGCATGTCTGCTCTCACAGGAATATTTTCCTGATCATTTTAGTTTCCATTTAAAATAATGATTTAAAGTCATTCGAACAGAAAATGGATCATTAAAATGGGGCACCTATACACAATGAAATGGTGAAGTTTTGTGGGGAAGCTAAAGGAACTGGAAAAGGTTGAGTGAGGTGACCTGGTCTCAAAAAACATGATGTATTCTATCTCCTATACAGATCCTGACTTTTAATGTTTGTTGCACGTCAACTCTCTCTATTTCCCCCATGTGACCAATCAGAATTTTCTCAAATTTCTTCTGGGATTGGGAAGAAAACAGGACAATGTAACACTCTGCTCTGATTATTGTCATCAATTATTTTTAAACAAAAATTTCTTTTAAATCAAAAAAGCATGAGAAACAAAGCATACAGAGAGAAAAGGACAGCATGGGGAGATGCAATCCCTTTGTGTATTCTTCTAGTCAGTGAGTTATCTCTTTTCTCTACCTTTCCTTTATTTAAATTTGACTTCCTGCTGTCTCTTTTCCTGCATACATTTTTTAACTTTGTCAGTTCTTATTCCTCATCTAAATTGCTCTTCCTTTCTAAATTTTGCATTGTGATGAGATAGAGAGACTCAAAACTTCTTTATCATTCCCTCATATTGACACTTAAATTCAAGCCTCTTCCATGCCCCAGGCTTGAACTATGTTGTGAGGTTAGTAAAGGAGTGTCACATGTGGTGATCAGTTTGGAAGCATGAGGTCCAGCTTGCAGCTCCTTTCCTTCTGACATCAATCTTTGTACAATTTTTCCATGAGTCAGTGGCCTAGTGTGACCATCTCCCTCCTTTTAGTCTCATGAACAGGTCATAGTCGTAATAAATTTATGGATTAAATAAGGTCCATAATCATATAGCTGTGGTTTTGATGGAGAGGACTCCAGAATTTTGTCATTAATCAAAGTATTAAAATGCTTAAATTTTGAATTAATTTTAACATTATATGTTTTTATATGTGTGCATGTATGGACTCTCCTGCACCTGATGTATGTGTACATGTGCAGGCAGGAGATCACCCTCAATTCTCTTTCCCAATTCCTCTTTACCTTGTCTTATGAAACAGGGTCATGAAGTAAACCTAAAGCTCAGTGATAAAGCTAAACTTGCTGAACACCGAGTCCCATAGTTCCAACTGCCTTTGCCTTCCCAGTGCTGAGGTTGCAGGTAGATGGTGTGGTACCTGGCTTTAAAACAAGTGCTGGGTATTGAACTCAGGCCCTCACATCTATGCAGCCATCTTTACATCTGTTACATGTTTTTATCCATTTGTTGTTAGACTTAATTGTAAATAATATTTATTTTTCTCTGAGACTAGAAAGTAGAGTCCAGCAGGAATGCTGGAAGATTTTATTTTTTAATATAGGCTTTAGAAACTGTGGCTATAAACTGTGCTATTCAGAGTGACAGCTTACAGATAAAGTACAGCACCCAGCCACAATGCACTCGCAAGGCTACTCACTTACACACTCCATCCTCTTCAGCATTATATGGCTTTGCAAATAATAAAAGGAAAATGACAGAATCATAAATCCTAAGATTCAGAAAGCCTTTTAAAGGTCACACTTTTCCACATTTTATAACTTGTGTGAGTATCTGCTACACCCTATAAATTTGACATTGTTTACTGTGCATTGGTGAAGACTTGTGATCAGACTTTACAGGTATTTTGTGCTAGAGATAAGGAATTTGTTAGATACAGTCTCAGATACATTATTATGGAATTGTGTGTGTGTGTGTGTGTGTGTGTGTGTGTGTGTGAATGAGCAAGAGAAGAATGGCCAAATGCCTCCTAACAAAAATATTCAGAATAGCCAGTAGGTAAAGAGAAGTATCTATCATTGGCAAAATGATAAATAAAACGAGATATTACAAGACAGTGAAAATACTACTTGACAATAAATAGAATGTCAGTGAGAATCGTGTTAAGCCTGTTGCAGTTTTAAAACACTATGGTAAGGGAAAGGTCGGTCACAAATAAACATCTAATTAATTTATATAGGATTACAAATAAATGTATATATTTGTAGTTAGTGCTAATGAAATGAAAATCCAAAGGGAGGCAGAGTAGAAGGGCCCAGTCTTTGTTAACTTTTTGTTGATTGTCTGTGGATTTTACATCATGCATCCTGATCCCACTCCTCTCCTTGTACCCTCACTCCCACCCTCTGCCCTTACATCCTCCCCCTGCCAACACCAGAACAAAATTTAAAGTGAATACAAAAAAGAAAAATGAAAAAATCTTGACATGGAAACTGACATGTGGTCTAGTGAGTCACACAGTGTACCTTTTAGCTCAAACATTTTTACTTGTAACTGTTCATTGCATTGAGTCATTGGCCTGGTCAAGGCCTCTGGATTCTGCTACACTATGAATTGTGGACCCTCACAGGGCTTCTCTTGGATTTCTTGTTGTTGCTTTGTGTCATGGAGACCCTGAAGCTTTGGATTTGTAGGTTGGTCCCCTTCACATGCTCCCACAGATCATAGATGAGGGGATCGCTGGTGTGGTCTACCTCATGGCACTAGTTCTAAGCCTGGGTAGTAGCTGAGTTGGTCAGACTGCCAGTTTCCCCTCATCATCACCCCCAGGGCAAACTCTTTCCCCGCTCAGTCAACTCACCCAACATTGCTGCGGGAGCACCTTCTGCTCCTTCAGTCAATAGCCACTGATATACCAGACCACTGTGCTGCAGGAGCACCTTCCACTCCTTCAGCCAATAGCTGCTGAATTACCAGCCCACTGGAGCAATGTCTGTTTCTCTTAAAAAAAAAAAAAAAAAAAAAAAGAGTGGCAGTCCTCTGCTCACTCTCTTGGTTCCGTCTCTTGGTTCTGGTTCTGGCTCTCAGTTCTGGATCTTGCTCCAACGATTAAACTCCTTTCCTGGTCATTGGTGTTCTGTAAGTTTCCTTTAAAATAAATACCCCTTTGAATCCAAACTGGTGTGGGACTGTTTCATGCATTATCTGGTGCCCACCATTTGGTTTTACCCCCTGTAATGGGTCTGAGCAGGGCAGGTGCCCGGGGTGAGCAGTGCTGTTTATCAGCCACAGGAGAACCACCTGACACACACCCCAATCCCCCTGCTGGGCTGCCTGCCTCTGGGTTGGCTGCCTGCTGCCAGCTCAGCTTGGCCAGCTCGGCTTTGCACGAGCCCCCCCCCCAGCCATAAAAACTCCATGCTTCCCAGATCCACAAGCCCAGACAGTCTGAGCGGGTTTTAAGCTCAACACTTGGGCAGCAGGAGTCAGAGCGCAAGCCATTGCCACATCCAGCGGAAGCACTATTTGAATTGCCCACCACAGCATTTGCTTGTGTTTATCCAACAGAACGGATGCTGAGCAGGGCAGGCAGTCAGACACCACCATCTGCTGGCTAACGGGTAAAATGGCAGGGTTTATTTTTAATGGGACTCTAGCCATGGCTTTTGCTGCCATTTTGGAAAAAATCATAAGAGGCCTATATGCCTATGGAGATACCTCAATTTACTTGTTATTAGGTTTTAGTTTCCTTCTTAATGTTATATCATTATGGAAGTATGTGGCATTAACTGATACGATTAATACCATGATAGGCAAAATTGACTCCTTATCTAAGGGTACTAGGAACTTACCTGAAAGGGTCCAAGCTATTGAATTTTACTTTCAGAAGTTATCACAGAGTTTTGATAAGGTAACAGACAGAATATACCTCCAGTATGGCAAGTTACATGATATCCAGGGGGCAGTTCAAGGAGGAGATTTTATCTTTGAAAGGCAACATTAAAACCTTAGAATCACAGGTGCAGAATGGGTACCAAAAAATTAATACCATAGGGAAATCACTGGAAACCTTTGCAGGTCAGGAGATTCAGGCCTTATGTGAGACAATGATTAAGAGATTCAAAATGACAGAAGAAATTATTGGAGCTGATGAACTGAGTAAGAAGATACAAGAACGGGATACTATGCCACCACCAGCTGTTAGAACTGGCTTACACAGGGTTTTAGCGACATACCCTGTAATTTATTCTGACAAAGCATCAACTTCTAAAGGCTCAAAGGGAGCCAAAGAAGCTAGATGGACACCAATAGGAATGAAGGAACTAAAGGAAATTAAGCAAGCCATCATTAATTATAGCTTGCACTCTACATGTTAAGGAAATGATAAAAACTTGGGCTTCTAATGTCAGGGATATCCTCCACGATTTCTCACAGTTAGCTTCAGCGGTGCCTGAAGATGGACCTTCCTTGATGCTTGGCATTTATTTCAGAGAAGAATCCAAACATATGGAAGAACAAGGAAGAGCAAAAGGTTTGAAGGTTTTGCAGGATCAAATTCTTGTTGTAGGAGCTTATGCTGATTTACAGGTCCATGCTCTTTATGATGATTAAGTATTGTCCCTATGCCACAAAGCAGCCTTGAATGCTTTTCAAGGTTACCAGAGCCAGGAAGGAAGTTAGGGCCAGGGTTCGGCAGTTACAGGGAGAACCCTATACTGACTTTTTGCAAAGATTAATTAAGGCTCTGAACACAGGAGTAACAGATCCAGAAGCTAGATGACTAATTCTTGAATCACTGCCTTTTGAAAATGCAAACTTAGACTGCAAAAAGGTAATTGTGTCTTTAAGGTCTATATCAGCACCTATGGATGAATGAATCCAGCATACCATGAATTTTCAGACCTTAATTATGATGACGAATCTTGGGTAAGAGAAGAGATTTCCAAAGCAATGAGGGGACATCAACATGACAAATGTTTTATTGTGGTAAATTTGGACATCTAAAAAGGGATTGCAGGCAAGGAATTTCTAGGAATAATACTTCATCTGGGAATGAATGGCAGGAATAGGAAACCTCGGCCTTTAGGTATATGTAGGACGTGTGGTAAAGGATGACATTGGACGAATGAATGCAGATCAACAACAGACAGACAAGGCAACCCGATACCATCAGGAAGTTCCCTAAGGGGCCTCTCACAGGCCCCCAAGCCAAAAGTGGTCCAGTCATTCCTGGTAACCATGGAGGACATGTTGCACCAGGAAAATCAAAAATTCTAGAAGCTTCTGTACAAGATCATAAGGTTCTAAATGATGCAAATTTGGAGCATAAGTCAGAACTTCAATTAGGAAATAAGAATACACTTATCTTTGAAAAATTCAAGGGACCCTGGATGTTTGAACACTGACAGACAGTAAAATAACTACCCAATAAGGACTATCAAGAAAACTGAACAGGTTCTGTAAGTAAGATATACTAAATCATATTTCTAAATTTATAGAGCTTGTTTTGGAGTTGAACTCTGGCTTAGTCCCTCTCTAATTCCAAGTCTGTTGTTAAGAGAAAAACCCAGAGTTTCTGGAGTTTCTGTCTCATGTCAGGATCCATGATATGGGACAGAAAGAAATGAGTTTAGAAAATACCTTTGTTTTTCTTTATACCTTTCATTGAATATATCTATCATGCCTTTCATTGAATATATGTATGTCTGTATATGTCTATACAATTAATTTTTAAGTTTTCCACAATAAACAATGAGTTTTTCCTGCAGTGACATTTAAAGTTTCCAGGAAGAAGATGGGGCCCCATAACAACAACTCCACTCAGTTGATATGACATCATGATACTGATAGCACTACTACAGTTCTGTTTTGGGTATCAGTTGCACAGATGGTTCCAACTTGGTTAGCTGAAATGGTGCACATCTTATACAACATTCTGGCCAGACCTCCACAAAATACTCAGAGACTATTTGCAATTTTAAAAGACATTGATCTTGAAATTTTACCATCATTTTACTTTCACAGGATCCTCAACCCCATGACAGCTGGAAGTAATTCTAGAGGGTGGCATGCCCTCTCCCAGCAGAGTTTGTCCTCTGGTTTATAGACATTATTTAGAGGTTGGTTATAATTAGTATATGGTTGAGGGCTGGGGGAGGAATTTTATAAGCTCAGGGATCTTTTGGGGAAAAATGGGGGGAAATTGGAATGATGGGATAATAAGATAATAAATTGGCATTTGTGAGTTATTGTTTATAGACAATTACATTGGCATAGATTTTTGTTTATGGATACAAGGTTAAATTATATTGAATATTGTATGCATGCATGCTTCTACCTCTTTTTAAAACCTTTATATATATACCATATTGCAGTGTACATTTCTTCCTCTCATTAAGATACTTATATATTGTTTATGTATTGATATTCATCGTTTACATTTGAAGGTCATTGTCCTCATTTATTGCACAGACCCAAATAATCACACAGAAACTATATTCATTACAACACTGCTTGTCCAATAGCTTAGGCATATTCCTAACTAGCTCTTGCATCTATTAACTCATTTCTATTGATCTGTGTATCACCACAAAGCAGTGTCTTATTAGTAAGGTTATGGCACCCTCCCCTCCAGCAGATACATAGTATCTCTTTGACTCTGCCTACTCTCTATATATATATCTTTGTTTAGTTTTCCACCTGGCTTTTCTCTGCAAAGCCATTGGCCCAAACAACTTTATTTGCCAACCAATAAAAGCAACACATATACAGAAAGACATCTCCTCCCCTTTTCTGTCTAGTAAAAGTAAAAGTTTTAACTTTAACATAGTAAAATTACATATAACAAAACAGGTGTCAAACAAGAATTACAGTTACAATATTTCTTTGCAAATCTAAAGTTTCATATCTAATTTATATTTTATCATAACTAAAGAAAACCATAATTGTCTGTCTTCAAAGACCCAAGAAGGATATAATAGTACCTAAATAAACAGGAAGTACATTGTAATCAACTTTCGAGTTCTAGAATTGACAAAGACATCTTGATATCTGGACAGTCACCCAAAGTTCTTCTGTAATATTGGGGTATCCATCTTCAGCCTATAGGTCCATAAAATCTTGCAGACTTTTTTCATAAAGCAGGAAATTTGAAGCTCTGTTCTGCCTTGTAATGGCAAAGTTCATCAGTAGCTTTCTTCTGTGTCCTATAGAATGTCTGGGAGTTTCCTCTGTGAAGCAGGAACCCTGAAGGACCATCCCATCCTCTGGAAAGCTCAGCAGTCTGATGGGGGAGAGTTTTCTGTTTTGTGTTAATTTCATTGGTTAAATAAAGAGACTGCTCTGGCCCTTTAATAGGACAGAAAATTAGGTAGGCAGAGTAAACAGAACAGAATACTGGAAGAAAGAAGCTGAGTCAGTGAGTCACCATGATTCTCCCACTCCAGGCAGACACAGGTTAAGATCATTCCTGGTAAGCCAGCTCATGGGCTACACAGATTATTAGAAATGAGTTAGGTCAATATGTAAGAGCTAGCCAATAAGACACTGGAACGAATGGGCCAGGCAGTGTTTAAAAGAATATAGTTTGTGTTGTTATTTTGGGGCATAAGCTAGCCATGCGGGCTGCCGGGGTGCCGGGGATGCAGCCCCGCCGCCCATATTACTACAGCAGTCACTTTTCTGTGGGTCCCAAATGTCCGGTTTATACAGCATAACATCAAGCAGTCTAGGCAAGAACAGTTTCTTGTACAAATGGCTAGCATTGTCACATGGAAGACAAATTTCTATAATGAGTTTCTTGAATGCCCATCAACTTCTCTGAAGTAATTGGTGTTGACAAAAGCAGACATGTCTGATTGTCAAGAAAAGTCTAAGTTCTTAAAATATTTTAAATGCTGTATTCCATGGGTCTTTGAAAGTCTTAAAGATTATGTAACTGAAATATATCTCTGTATATCTAGAAAACCTAACTAATATGACTACAAGTTTGATTATTATAGATGACTATCTATAATAACCTATATTTCTTAATTATACATTACATTTTTAAGTGATTTGTATAAACTTAATACTTTTTAAATGAGATTTATAAACAAGAGCAGAAATATATATAAATGGTATAACAAAATTGACCTTAAATCTGTATCAATAGACCAAGATCCATACCAATGCAAAGTATTCATCTCTATATTATATCCTCCTTTATGTGAAAACAAGTATTTATAAACAATCATTTTGGAAATTTGGGCATTGTTTTCTCCAAACTTCTTCCTGCTGTTTTCTAGACAAAGTATTTTTAGGGTTCACAGAGATTGGGGGGCGGGTCTTGCTCCATCAAAAGAACAATTCAACCCACATTAACCTGGAAGGAATCCACAGGTTCTCATCTTCTGTGAAAACAACAACAACAACAAAAAAAAAAAACTCTTTTACAAAGTAACATATCCTTAGACTCTTTTGAAGTCAAGATAGTATATATATATATATATATTGGTTTACCTTGGCCACCCCCAGAATCAAATATCTCTGTAGTCAAAAAAATTAAAGAAAACACTAATAGCCATAATCCAGACTCTCTGTATATATTCTATCTTTACATGATTTATTTTTTTACTCCTTTAATCTATGACTGTCTTACTCTTATATTATTACTTTTACTATCTCTTTAAATACTTTGCTTTATTTTTTAAAATGATTTACTTCTTTTTAGAACTGTCTATACTCTTTTCCTCTCTCTCCCAAGCCTATGTACATTTTTAAACACACTGTGACCCATTCAGTAGTTTATTTTTGTTTGTTATCTTTATTTTGTAACTGTAATCATTTCTTGACCAGAAGCACTGTTTTTTTTTTTTTAATGCTAAGTGGACATGACTAGGATTAACTCCATGGCCCTGTCTATTGGCTTCATCCTGTCCAATATGGCAGAGGTATGTTCACCACCTTTGTGAGCCATACTCACCACCCCTGCTCCAGGGACACAAAGGGTCTACATTGCCATTAAGAAACTAATAGCACACTGCTCACAAACTCCATTTATGTACAGGACCTCCTGAAAGAGCCTGATTTGTGCTGGAAGTATAGGTGAAGCAACCAAACTAAGGACGATGAGACAGAGAACTGTGTAGTCGGGAGATGACAGATAGCCACTAAGCAAGCAAGATAAATAAACAGTGAAGTATCAAATCATGAGCTTCATTGCAAAGCATAGATAGAAATACGGGTTAATTTATGTATAGGAGTTAGCTAATAACAAGCCTGAGCTACTGGCCAAGTATTTATAATTCATATTTGGCCTCTGAATTGATTATCTGAGGCCAGGAAGTCAGGACTGTATTTGTTAATTTACAGTCCAGTCAGCGATTAAAATTCATATTCCTTAAGTGGTTTTCCAATATTTTCCTGCTCAAAATCAAATTTGTATCTTATGCTAATGTTTTTGGTTCATTTCAAATTAACTCTTCTGCAGGTGTAGAAATAGGGATGCAGTTTCATTCTTCTACATATAGAAATCCACTTTTCTCAACAGTATTTTGTTTTATTGAAAATAGATTTTTTTTCATACAACACTTTCTGATTAGGGTCTTCCCTCTCCTAACCCCTTCAAATGCCACTCTCCTTTCCCTCCCTTCTGGATCCACACCCTTTCTGCCTCTCCTTATAAATCAAATCATTTTAGTGGTTAAAAGCAGTGGCTGCTCTTCCTGAGGTGCTGAGTTCAATTCCCAGAATCCAAATAGTGGCTCAACAGTGAATAACTTTACAATGCATGTGTCAGGTACTTCGTTAAAGATTATGTGGAAATAACTATGGGTTTATTTCTTTATCCGTTAGTTTTACGCTGTAAGTAAGAAGAAAAACAAATTACACTGTGAGATAACTGATTTGTGGGGCATTCTCACAAGAGCTATACTTCAGAATAGAACAACTGGTATAATAAAGAGTAATTTGAATGAAAGTACAATAACTTGTTTAACAAATTGTGATCTATCTTCATTATTCTCATGTCAAAACTCTAGCCTCCCTCTCTCTTAATACCTCACCATTATTTCGCCTGACTCTTGATTTATATTTTCCTGCAAACTCTGCCATCAATAACATATTAAGTCCACTGTCTATGCTGTTTGCATAATACACTCAGGAGACTCACAACCTGGCTTTGAAAATGAAAATTCATGGAAATGAAACTGCTTCATTCCTGGACTTTGCCCTTTAAATGCTAGCTTTGCAGCAGTCTGTCCAATTTTATTCTGCTGCTTAATTATCTTAAACTCAGTCAATAAAACTGCTTTCATAAAAGTTTTTTATCCAAAAAGTACCCGACAAATTTTGAAAATTTACACCAATATTCCCAGTAATCTCTCAGTCTTACTTTGTCATTAATTCTGATGAATATTGACAATTCTGTAAGTGACAATTTTGATAAATATCTCCATGGTTTTAACTTTCACTAGCAGTTCAAACGAAAAAAAAATACTACAATACATTTGCCATGGTTTATGCTAAGCTTTTTATAGTTAAATGAAAGCAAAGTGAGAAGTTATAGAAATTTAAAAAAAGCCTACCTTTGTAAGAGAAAATAGCATGCATAAATTCCTATTTGAGGTCAGATAAATGTGCATATGAGATAAATAAAACATTTTTACTAATATATTGTAAAAAAAATTAAGTTTTTGTATTGTATTGGGGTATAGTCTTTTGAAAATAAGTTGTAAGGTTGTAAGTAACAATGTTTCTATTTACTCTGTAAGCTTTACATAGGAAATACATTCAATCACTGTAATTCCAATAATGTATAGTTCTATATGCAGAACTTTTCATTAGAGCATAATTAATTATTAAAACTATACTGAAAATGGAGATATAAAACAGTAGAATGCTATATTAATAAAATATATCTACAAATTACAATTGCTATAAATAATGAAGAAATCAGGCAATATATTTTTCATATTATGTGAATTCAGAATAGCTATATTTAAATAACACAATTATACATTTTTGCAGAAATAGATATTTTCATAATTTAGTTGGAAATTAGAAGTGAAAGTGCTCAGAAAGTGATTAGATTAGTATATTTTATTTCGATTATAATTTTCTTGACTGAAGTGACTTCAAACTCTTCCAGAGTATTCCTTGTGACAGATGGACCAAGCACCTGCCAAATGTATTCCAGTGATCAATCTCTTCATATTCATCTTCAGGGATTCATTATGATATTTGAAAATCGTCCTTATTCTTTTATTGAAATATATTTTTTCATATAGTTTATCCTGATTATTATCTTCCTTCTCTTTACTCCTCTCGGTTTCTCCAGGTCTCCCCTCCCATTTAGATTCACTTCTTTCTGTCTCTCATTAGAAAACATAGAGGCTTCTAGGTGATAATGATAAAATAAGATAAGATGAAATAAGAATATTGAAATGAGACTAAACAACAAACAGAAGGACAAGAACCAAGAGAATGTACAAGAAACAAAGGCACATTTGTTCATACTCAGAAACCTTATGAAAAAGTCTAAACTGGAAGCCAAGACATATAATCAAGGAATGTGTATGGTAAAAAGTGAGAAAAAAAATTATAGAAGCTAAAATTTTGAAAAAAAAAAAAAAAGGCCCTGATACAACATTATGAGACAAGGACCCTCCTAGGATGCCATTGAATTCATTTTCTCTTGACCATGTGGCCTATCCTTAAGAGTTGCTTTCCCAGTGTGATGCCCTCCATTTGCAAGTGGTTATCAATTAAAGATAGCCTCTAGGTTTGGGATGAGGATTGTCCACTTCTCCTTTCAGTTCTAGGGTCCCATCTGGAGCAGATCCCTGTGGCCCCTGAGCAGGCTACCACTATCACTTTAAGTTCATATGGAGATTGTTCTTGTTACATCTTGGAGACTTTGTTTCTTTGTTGTCCTCCATTACCTCTGGCTCTTACAATCTTTCTGCCTCCTCTATTGCTTGTATTCCTTAAGCTCGGGGAGGGATTGATGGAGATATCCTGTTTAGGGCTGAATCTACCAAAGTCTCTCATGCTTTGAATAATGTCTGTCTGGCTGTGGGTCTCTGTGTTTGTTCCCATCTGTTGCAGAAGAAAGCTTTTCTCATGATAGTTGACCAATGCGTTGAATGTAGCAGAATATCGTAAGAGTTGTTTTATTACTACATTCCTTTAATAGAACAGCAGTGTTTGGTTTAGCTCTAGGTCCATGGCCTATCTAGTCTCAGTTTCTTGGGTACCCAAGCAGCATTGGGTTGGCATTCCATCTAGTGGAGCAGGCCTTAAATTAAATCAGATATTGGTTGGTTGTTCCCACAAGGTTTGTGCCACCATTGCACTAGTATATCTTGAAGGTAGGATACCATTGTAGACCAAATGGATTGGAGCTGAGATTATACTTATTTTTCTCCTTTGATATCTGGTGCATAAAACACTAGCCCATAAAGTTGAAGAATCTAGGTAGGTACCAGATTGTATTCCCCATGTTCAATGAACTTTGGAGGTGTTGTCTGAAGCATGGAGGAGTTATAATCATATTGTAGAAAACAACCTACTCCTGGCAACAGCTTCAGTTATTTCGGGGTTCCTTGAGACCTATTTTGCCAACAACTGGATTAGACATAATACATTCCCAGTACTGGAAGGTTCATTTGATAACAAAAGATGCCCAGTTCTAATTCTGTCTCCCCTGTTATTTGGCAATTTTTATTTAGATTGTCTTAATGTATGTATATATTTTAAGAAGTTTATACTGTATTAAGAGTCCATGTTATACATCAAATGCCCTTAATTTTAGCTATCTCTCCCTTGCTCCCGTCTTCTTGCTTCCTCCCCATTGATCCTCTCATTCCATTTACCCACATGCATTTGTAACTCCAATAATATTTCTCTTTCAAAGGGAGGTCTATATGTAACCCATAGTCCCTTGCTCTATACCAAACTCCTGTGGTTCTATGGATTGTAATTTGCTAATTGTCATAATGGCTAATATCCACATATTAGCAATTATATATACCATATTTATCATTCTGCATTTGGTTAAACTCACTTAAAATGACTTTTTTTTCTAGATCAATCCATTTACCTGTAAGTTTCATTTTGCTAATTACTGAGTAGTATATATTAACCCATTTTTCTGTTAGAGACATCTAGGTTGTTTCAAATTTCTAGCTATTATGAACAGAGTGACAATAAACATGGTTGAGCAAGTGTTTCCCTGATAGGATGAAGTGTCCTTTGGGTATCTACCCAAGAATGGTTTTTCTGGATCCTGAGGTAGAATGATTCTCATCTTTCTGAAAAATCACCACCACAATAATTTCCATAGTAGCTGTACAAGTTTTCGCTCCCACTAGCAACTGATGAGTGTTCACCCCCGTCTCCACATCCTTCATAGCAGGAGCTGTCATTTGTGTTATTGATCTTAGCCATTCTGACAGGTGTAAGATGAAATCACAAAGTAGTTTTGGTTTGCATTTTCCTAATGACTAAGCATGTTGACCATTTAATGTTTCTCAACCATTTGAGTTTCTTCTTTTGGGAATCCTAGTTTAGATCTGTACCTGGTTTTTAATTGGGTTGTTAGTTTCCTTGATATCTATTTTATGAGTTCTTTATGTATGCTGGAAAGTAGCCCTCTATCAGATAAAAAGATGGAAAGAAAAAGCTTTATGTATTCTCTAGGCTGCTGCTTTGTCCAAAGGGCAGTATCCTTTTCAGTACAGCCTTTCAGTTCCATGAGGCCCCATTTATTAATTGTTGATCTTAGTTCCTTGCTAACTGTTCTGTTCAGAAAGTCTTTTTCTGTGCCAATAAATTCAATACTATTCTTCACTTTCCCTTCTATCAGGTCCAGTGTGTCTAGTTTTATGTTGAGATATTTAATCCAGTGTGTATTTTTGACTTCCTTATCAAATCAGATGTCCATTGGTGTGTGGATTTTTGACTCATTCTTCTATTAAATCCCATTGGTAAATGTCTCTTTTTATGGCAATGACATGCTGCTTTTATTACTATATCTCAGTAGTAAAACTTAAAATCAGGGATGTTGATAATTTTTGAAGGTGTTCACAGCAACCTTTCAGGGGGGCATGGTCCATCATACCATATTGGGATAGAAGCAATCCACAGGGTCTCATTCTCTGTGAAAATAAAAGAACTTTTCCAAAGCCTCATAACCTTAGATCCAAATTTTGAAGTCAAGGTATTTTCCAAATAATCTATCTTGGATTAGTTCAGCAGCATTTATAAACAAATATTTTTTAGCAGCTGTTGCTCCTTCCTCAGCATTCAAACAATTCAAAGAGAGCATAATAGCATACAGAATCAAGATTCTCTGTTTATTTTCCATCTTTATGCAGCTTTATTTTAACCTCTATTTTGTTTTATTTTTATTTTTTAAGACAGATTCTCTGTACATCTTTGTCCTGGAACTATTCTGTAGACCAGGCTGTCCTTGAACTCTCAGAGATCTGTCAGTCTCTGCCTCCCAGGCATTGGGATTAAAGGTGTATCCTGCCACACCTTGAAGTCACAGAGGTCAATCTACCTCCGCCTCCCAAGTTTTGGGATTAAAGGTGTGTACTACCACACACAACTACTTTCTTTCTTTCTTTCTTTCTTTCTTTCTTTCTTTCTTTCTTTCCTTCTTTCTTTCTTTCTTTCTTTCTTTAGTTTAAGAACTTTAACTTTTAGCCTGCATATATTTTTACCACACTGTAAATCATTTAGAGGTTTTCTTTGCTTTTGAATCTCTCTTTACTGTATCTCTCTCTTTTTCTGAGCACTTGAGTCTTTAATTTACCTAGCAATATGGGTAGGATTAAAGCCATGGCTTTGATGGCTGGATCGAGCCCATTCTTTAGCTGCAATTCCAGCCTTGTGGCTGAGGTACTGGCCAGAGACGTGTTCATTACCATAACTTTACAGTATTTCAAGGTCCCTGCCAGCAAGCAAGCTGCAGCATTCTGCTCACAGACCACTCTCTGTCCTACTGCCTGCCTGAAAGAGTCAAAGTTTGCCCTGTCAGGACAGCCCAGAAAGCAGGCATTTTAAAATGGCAGTTTTTTTTTCCTGCTACAGCTGAAAACCAAAAAGCATGCCTTCAGCTTCTCATCAACACCATTTAAGTGTTTTGTGGCAGGACCTCTTAAAAGAGCTGCAAGATTTTGCAGCTAAAGCTGAGTCAGGAAGCCCCTCTTAGATGAGAACACTTGCTTGCCTCTAGAAAGCAGAACAGACCCAATAAATTGCTACTACCAAGAAAACATGCTTTACTTTATTCTTTCCCAAGCTTTTTCAGGTTTTCTGTGGATTCAGTTATCCACGTCTGGGCACCATTCTCTTTCTTTGTTGGGTCTTCATGTTGTTTAGGCGACAGAGTAACTATGGCCTCAAAAAATAAATTGGGCAGTTTCTTCTGTTTATATTTTGTGGAATAATTTAAGGAGTGTTAGCCTTAACTCTTCTTTAAAAGTTTGGTAGAATTCTATACTAAAACCATCAGGTCCTGGACTTCTTTTTGGTTTGGAGACTTTTAATTGCTACTGCTATTTCTTGAGGTTTAAAGGTCTGCTGAAATTACTTACCTAATCTTGATTTAAGTTTGGTAATTGGTATTTATAGAGAAAACTATCCATTTTTGTGTTATTTTCCAATTTGGTGGAGTACAAGTTTCTAAAGTTAATTTTTATGATTCTCTAAATTTCCTCAGTATTTGTTGCTATTTCCCCTTTACATCTCTAATTTTGCTAATTTTGATCTGTGTCTTTTAGTTAATTTGGATAAGGGTTTAGTTAATTTGGATAATTTGTCGATCTCTGATTTTCTCAAAAAAGCAACTCTTCTTTTTCACTGATTCTTTGTACTGTACTGCTTTTTCTTGGTTGGCTTGCTACTATTTTAATGATTTTAACCCAGAGTTTGATTATTTCTTGCTGTGTAATCCTTTTTCATGTGATTCCTTCTTTTTGTTCTAGGATTTTCAGGCACACTGTTAAATTACTAGTCTGAGATCTCTCCATTTGTTAATGTAGGTACTCAGTGCTATGAACTTGCCTCTTAGAATCTCCTTCATTGTGTGCCATAAGTTTTTCTATATAGTGTAGTTTTCTCATTCATTTCTAGAAGGTATTAATTTTTTCTTAATTTATGTCTTAACCCATTTTTTGTTCAGTAAGAGTTTCTCAGTTTTGATGAGTTTGTAAGCTTTCTGCTTTTCTTCTTTTCTTGTTTATATCCAGCTTTAATCTGTGGTGATCCAATAGGATGCAGGGTGTTAATTCCATCTTCTTGTATCTGTTGATACTTGCTTTGTATCTAAGCACACAGTCAATTTTGGACAAACTAGCATCCATGAGGTGCTGTCACACTGGTGTATTCTTTTGTGTTTGGGCAAAATATTCTGTAAATATCTGTTAGGTCCATTTGGTTTATAATGTCTGTTAGCTCCAACAATCTATGTTTAGTGTTTGTCTAGATGGCATGTTTATTGGTGAGTGGGGTATTAAAATCTCTCAAAATCAGTATGTGTGGATCAATATGTGATTTAAGCTGCAGTAGTGCTTCTTTTACAAATTGGGTGCCCTTGTGTTTAGTGTATAGATGTTAAGAATTACAACATCCTCTTGGTCTATTTTTCCTTTGACGAATATGTAGAATTTTTCCCTATCTCATCTAACTGCTTTTGGTTTGAAGTCTACTTTGTTGTATATTAATATAACTATACCAGCTTGTTTCTTAGGTCCTTTGCTTGGAATATGTTTGTCCATCCATTTAGGTGATATCTATCCTTGGTGTTAAGGTATGTTTCATCAATGCAATAGAAGGGTGGATCCTGTTTACAAATACATTCTGTTAGTTTGTACATCTTTATTGGGAAATGAGATCATTGGTATTGACAGATATCAAATAGCAGTGTTTATTGATTCCTGTTTGTAAAGTCTCATATGTAGGTCCTTGTAATCACAGATACATACTAGAGAAACCAGGAATGTTAAACACACTGGGTTGTATAATCAAAAGGAGAGATGTCTAATTTGGTTTTTGTGCAGAAACCTATCATCAGAAATGTTTAACACCCTGGTAACCTCTGAGCTATCTGCTTTGTTGCACACATAAGATTGAGTTAATTGTCAACAGGACTCCTTTTTTTTCAAATTTTGTTGTGCTTAAATATGCCTAAAATCAACTGTCCAGTGTCAGACTCTTGAATGGTTTTTTTTGTTGTTGATGATGATTTTTATTGAACTTTAAACATTTTTCTTGAACTTTAAACCAACACCTGCTACTCAGTCATGTTGAACCAGCTGTTCTTTCTTCTCTCACAGGGATCAACACTCTGCTGGCCTTGGGGGTCATAAAGACACTTGAGCCTGTTATTTTGCTGCTTTGGTAGTGGTGGTAGAGTAGTAGGGGTTAGTGTGTGTGTGTGTGTGTGTGTGTACGCACACACACTTCCCATCTGATTTTCTGATCTGGAATTCTTTACTCCCTGTGATTTCTTTGGTGGGGTTAATGCCTTTATGTTGGCGTTTTCCTAATTTCAATAAATATTTATTTGTAACCTTTTTATAGACCTCAGATATACAGATTCAGGAGAATTGTATTTAATTTCAGAATCACATAATAATAAAATACTAAATAATCTAATCTCCTGAGCTTGTAGATATTTACTAATATATGGCCTTAAGTAGCTAAATGTGATTATTATTTGAGAATTACTGTTCTTCACCATCTGCTCATCATTTCTGAACTCTCATTCTGGATCCTTCCAAAAAGAGTTTTTCATTAATAAGAAGGAGGTTTTAAAAAAATTAGTCATCTAATTGTGTTGTTTAAATTTGATAAAGTTTTGGTTCTCTAATTCTTGTGGGAGCTCAAGTAAATATCTTGCATGAAAAATACAATCAAAACACAAGCAACAGTATTATAAAGTCCCTGTTAGCTAATTTTACAGACAAAATTAGGCAATTTGGATTCAATAATTTGTTGCTGTGCAGGAAATGGTTTGAGATAACAAAAGTAATAATTCGTGGTCTCTTGCTACTATGAAAACAGGGCCTTTTAAGCCTCTGGAATCTACAAGTGTAAATGATGGTAAAATTTTAATTATGATTGATTAAAATATAGTTTTACTCAAGAGTCTGGGATCAAATCTGAGTCCTACACCAAGAGATACCCTTAGAAAGTATTTTGTAGAATTCACCATTTTATTTTCTTTTTTTACACATTTTTTAAAAGGTTTATTTAACTTTTTATTTTATGTGCATTGGTGTGAAGGTGTCAGATCCCCTGCAAGTGGATCTTTAGACAGTTGTGAGCTGCCATGTGGGTGCTGGGAATTGAACCTGGGTCTTCTGGAAAAGCAATCATCTCTCCAGCCACCACCAATTTATTTTCTAAATGATATCAGAGTGGAGAATAAAATTTTTTCACTACAGCCAAATAATTTTAAGTGGCCTGCTGATACCCAGGAAATTAGAATTATAAAGAAATAAAGCATATGTCTTTTAAGATGATTATCACTCACTGTAACTAGCACAAGGAGCATCTAACCCATCAGTGCACTGTAGAGTACTACAGCAGAAAAGTTCAGAAAGTTAACATTTCAACATGGAAACAATTAGTTAAATGCCTTAAAGCATATTACAGATAATACGATATGCCTAATTGTTATTTATAATTTTATTTATTCTTGCTGGGTGTTCTGTGGGTCCCTATATCTAGATATTTTTTTCTTAGATTTGGAGATTTTCTTCTATGGTTTCAAATATTTTCTACACCATTTGCTTCAGATTCTTATCCTCCTTTTTATGGAGTCCCCAACTTCTTACATGTTGATAACAGTATTACCCAATTGTGTGCCTTGTGAGCTAAATACTGACTGATGTGGCAAGACAGGTACATGAGGACAAAAGTGGCACCAATACCATGAAAGCAGCCAATGAGCTCCTAATTGAACTTAAAGCCTAATCCACTGGAGGACATTAATATTGTTTGAATATGGGTTTTTATGTGTGAACTTAGTCTTCATTTTTAGTATGAGTCACAAAGTAAGGCAACAAAAGCAAAAGGAAATGAAATAATGTCAAGTTAAAAAGTTTCTGTGAAATACCAGAGACCACTAACAAAGACACAACTGATATCAAATATACATCTAATAATGAGATACACTCAGAATACATAAGAAACACAAACAACTCAACAGCAAGAAAACTAACTCAATTGACACGTAGATAAAAGTTATAGAAATAAGCAAATCTCATAAAAGGCATGCAAATGATCATCAGAAAGGCTCGTTGCTAATAAACATGAAAAGCCAGTTAAAAGAACAGCGAAATAACCCCAACTGGTCTGCTAGAATTTTCAGTTGAAAATTGTTGATGGGGGCTTTTTATGTGTTATCACTGCACAGAAAGGTAAACACAAGCTATTGAGTATTACTGAGCTTGATTTAGTCACTCTACAGTGTATACACATTTAAAGAGAGCATATTATACAAGATAAATATCAATATATATGTGATTTCTATTCATCCATCTAAAGGCAAATAAGTAAAAATTGGTGTTTGACCTAGTTTTTTGCCAAATTGACACAAGCTAGATTCATTTGGAAAGAGAGAACTTCAATTGGAACCAGATGTTTCCATCTGGTTGCCTATAGGCAAGTCTGTGGGGATATTTTCTGGATTAATGATTGATATTAAAGAACAAATCCCACTTCAGGTAGTGTCACCTCCAGTCAGGTCCTGAATAGTTTAAGAAAGCAGGCTGAACAAGGCATGGAGGGCAAGCTAGTAAGCAATACTTCTGTACTGGTCTTTGATTCTATTCCTGCCTCCAGATTCCTTCTTTGTCTGAGTTTCTGCCCTGGCTTCACTCAGTGATAGACAGTGATTCAGATGGTTAAGTCAGTCAAATAATGCCTTTCTTCTCTAGGTTGCTTCTGGTTGTGATGTTCTAACACAGCAACAGAACCAAACAAGGAAAAAGGCTCTTTTCTTTTTTCAATCACTGAATCCTCGCCACTAGTAGGAGTTGACAGAAATTAAAGATCAGAAGGAAGGAAATGGCAGATAATGGAATGTTATCTCATCTGTATATCTGAAGCCCAGATGAGTTAATATGAGTGAACATCCAAGAAAATTTTAAAACTAATACACTAGTTAAATAAAGTTAAATAAAATAATATGTGCACTGATAGCAATGCCTCTTCCAGGTGCTACCTCCAGCAATCAAAGAGCAATGCTCCTCTTATTTTATGAGTGCAGAAGAAAGTAAAAGTGAAACAGTTTAAAAAAAAAACCCAATAAGCATCTCTCTGTTCCCCATACCAAGCTGCAATGATTTCCTAAGCATAATGATACCTCCTGACCTCTACCTTCCAAATCACATGAAGTTGTGTTTGGTCCCAAAGCAAAATTGTTACATGAGACATATTTTCCAAACTTGCATGCTCACACAGCATTACCCATCAAAACATGAGCTTAGCAAGAATTAAAAACATATAAAATCAGCATTCACTGTAATATTTGTGAAATTGCAAAGTCATTTCTACTGACACAGAGGATTTTTTATTATATACTTACATTGACAGATTTTTACATGTAGTATTCTTTTTCATATAATGGTGAAGAAATTGTAGGTGAGAAAAATATTTATTGTGGTTCATAATATTTAAATCATCTGCTCAGAGAGTTATATGTTTTATGCAAGCAGGCAATTTTTTTTAATTTTAAAAAATTAAGACATGGCAAGGCAACCGTGTATGAAGAGTGGGATTCCAAAAGCCAGTGAAAGAGTCAAAGATACTACCTGCTCCCACTGTTAGCCCTATAAGAGGCCCAAGCTACACAACTGTAACATACATGCGGTGTGCCTAGGTCAGCCCCATGCAGGCTCCATGGTCATTAGTTCAGTCTCTCTGAGTCCCTATGAACCCGGGTTAGTTGATTCTGTGAGTTTGAGTTTTCTTGGGGTACATTTGACCCCTCAGGCTCCTACAATTCTTTCTCCTCCTCTTCTTCAGGATTGCCCAGAGTTCTACCTAATGTTTAATTGTGGGTCTGCATCTGTTTCCATCAGTTGCTGGATGAAGCCTCTCTTTTGAAAAAGCCTTGACACATGGGAGGGGGGCTTATTCTTACTGAAACTTGATATGCATATTTTGTTGCTATCCATGGGAGACCTGCTCCTTCTTTAACACAACCAGAGGAGGAATGGATTTGGAGGTGGAAACAGAAGGACGGGGGGCTGAGAGGAAGGAAAAAAGGGGAAACTGCAGTTGATGTATAAAATAAATAATTTTTTTTTAACTTGATCAACACCACAGTTTATTTGTAAACATGTTATTTGTGTGAATAATCAAATTGACAAGACTTTATACAATTTTATTGTATAATATTAACATCATAACAGAAAACAATCCACTGTATTGAGTTACAGTTTTGGTACTTTAAAATCCTTTAATACAAAGTGTATTTGAAACACTGAACATAAAAAAATGAAAGGTGAACGGCGGAGAAAACAAAACACCCAGAAGAGAAATCACTTCCCCCAAACGAACACAAACCATCTGGTTATATATTTTAAACAAGAAAGGCTCTAAGGCAGCGGTTCTCAACCTTCCTAATGTTGTGACCCTTTAGTACAGTTCCTCAGGCTGTAGTGACCCACAACTATACAATTACCCTTGTTGCTACTTCAGAGTTGTAATTTTGCTACTGTTATAAGCTGTAATGTGAATATCGGATATGTGACCTCTGGGAGGGGGTCATGACCCACAGGTTGAGAACCGCCGTTCAAAGAATTAACTGCCCCTAACTTCTTTAGACACATCTGTGAGGTGAAACTGGGCCCCGCTTAAACTGTATGCCCTTTTTGATATTAGCAGCTCTTTTCTCTTGGTTTCTAAATGTTTGCTTGCTTTGTTCAAGTTACAGTAAGGGTGAGGCATGGAAAGGAGGGAGGTGCAAAGCCAAATGAAATTAAACATTTGCAAAGTAACAAGATACAACCTCTATCCATTTTCTTTGGCAAAGAACAAAGTCTGTATATTTATTCATTTTTAATCAACTTCACAGAGGTATCTATCTCTGCACAAGCTAACATGAGTGGAACAGGTCATATTCATAAAGCAAAGCACAAACACTCACAAAAACCTTCAAGTTTAGTTGTCAATATTGTGGAAATGTTCCCAGAAATATGGAGAAAAACAAAAGACAACAGTGCATTTGATGGAGCCAAGTCTTCCTTGAAGAAGTTCAATAAAAAGTACACAAAAGTCAGAGAGTTTTCCTAGTGATACTGGGAAATGCTATCCATTATTGTTTGATACGGAATAAAACTGATTGTAGAAAACATATTTGTTTCATAGATGTTGCAAAGGGAAATAAGTTAAAAATATGGAAACAATGAATTGTATACCAAGAACATTCTCTGAATCCTCCTTACCTAAAAAGAAGATGGTAGAGATAGAATTGTCGATATTGCCTTTAAGTAATTCAGTGCTCTTATGTAAAGTATGCATACATGACACACGCTAGTGAGTGAACAACTCAACACTCAGGACAATGAAATGTTCTCTCTGTCTAGCCTGCTGGTGACACTGAGAGCTGATGTCCCAGGATGAGCAGCAGATGCCTTTATGAAACAGTATTTCCTTTTCTGTACAAAAGAGTATTGATACTCCACAACTCAAATATTTTGTTATGAGACTTAAAGAGAAACATCATGACTTCTCTAGGTGCTCAGGCAAAGTTAAACATCCAAATAATGCTAGCAACTAGCATTTTCCATTCTGAGAAGTATGAGTGAACATACAATTTCACCCTACAATCCCCTTCACTCGGGATCCACTACCAAGGGAGGGTAGGAATTGTTCTCTCACTAAATTTAATATCAGGTAAAATTAATTTTATTTGTTACCTTTAAATGAACTTATTATCTCTAGTGATCTAACAGCACTGTAAATTTCTCTCTTGTCCTTTAGTAAAGCAATAGGATCAAGGGGGAGCTAGATTATTTCATGGCTGAGGACTGTGAGGTTTCTGCTTCTAATAGAGTATTGATTGAGTCAGGAAATGTATAGGCAAGCATCTGGGAAAAGATCCAGGACACCTGAAGGCTAAGTAATATTATATTGTACCATTTGTGCCAAACATGCATACAATTCTCTTAAAGTTGTTGCTGCATAATTTCAAAGTATTTCCTTAAAATGAAAACGTATAAATATCTAGAAACCAATCATTTGTCCTCAGAAAACAAGTTCTTTTGTCCTTATTACAGCTTAAAGTGACTTTTTCAGAGACAATATTTTTTTGTAATCTATGTGTAAAGTGAATCTTTATAACTGTATAGTTTGTATCCTAATTATATAAATTCTTTTATTGTCTTTTCTGGGGCAGGGGGTATTTCAAGACACAGTTTCTCTGTGTAGCTTTGCAGTCTGTCCTAGAACTTGCTTTGTAAACCAGGTTGGCCTTAAACTTACATAAATCAACTTATCTCTGCTTCCCAAGTGCTGAGATTATAGGCATGCACCTCTACAGCCCAGCTTTTATTGTCTTTTTAATATCCCTTATTATGATTTGTTTTTCTCTTTTGTGAGTAGGTAGAACAAGAAATATTTATCTAGCACCTATGTCAGCATTTAAATGACCTAAAATACATTAACATCAATTTAGTAGATATTTAATTAAAAAATCTTAATTGTTATTCATTCTTGGTTTCATTAATTATTTTAGAATTATAAAATAATAATACTATTATTATCTCTACAAATGTTTCTATTTAAACTACAAATAAATGGATGTGAAAACACATTTGATCACTAGTGATAAAAAAGCAAAATAAGTAATAAATGTGTGTTTAAGGTCTAGCTGTTTAGTCGACATCAAATCATATGTAAACTTTTATAGTCTCTACTTGTTCTTCTACTCAAAAGATCTGTGAATTTTATATTTTTCTGAAGTTTAGGGTCACAATCAAATAGGAATTAATGTGCTATTGAGACATTTAGAGAGTGTAATTAAAAGAAAACACTGGAACAATAAAAGGATATATACACATTCTCATGTCATTTGACTTCTACCTTACAGTATTTTTTTCATATATTTTTGGTGACAAAAATCTCAAAAAAAAATCTTTTTGAAGTAAGATTGATAAGTACCATTAGTGTACCATTAGCTTATCTCCAGTAAGAATGATATTGCTCATTGCCTATAAAATTGTTGCTGTTTGTTGGTTATGTACATATGCATAAGTAGATTTGTGTGTATTTGTGTGTACCCAGCATAGTAGTAGGAGCACTCATGGCAGGTCAGTTTCTCACTGTAAGTACTACCCAGGCTGCTCAGTATTCAGATTGCAATTTCCTCTACCCTGTGTCAGCCTGATAAACAGTGCTATACTGATTCCAGAATTTATTTCTCAGCCTGCATATTTGTAAGATGATTCATACTGAAGATGACTCATTCTTCAATTGCTTTCTAAATCTGCTTCTTGCCTATTATGTGAACAATCTTTCACCTTAATTCTGTTAAGTAAGGCATTTTTTGATACAAACCTCTATGGTTCTAAATGTAACTTTCGGTGAGCATTTTGATTTGACTGTTTTTAAGGGAATACCAGTTGTTTTAAATACTGAACACAGACTCTCTAGAGTATGCATCAATATATAGGCTAACAGCTGAGAATGAGGGGGGAAGACTGTAAAGCCAGCGCTCTGTTGACAAGCAGTTCCTTCTGCACATTGCCAGACCAAGACGGCAGCTCTCACACACTCACAACTGTGTGGCTGACTGTAAAGACCTAGACATGACCAACCCAGCCAGTCTTCCAACCCAATTTTGCAGTTGACGGCTGCTAAATGAGGCTGCATCTATTTGGTTCAGGTTCTACCCTTTAGCAAGGTGCTGAACCTCTAGTGAATGGCCCACCACTCCAGGAGCATGGGGGTAGCATTAATTGGATCAGTGGTTTATTTTTAAAAAGGATAAAAAGAGATATGGTGTGGGAGCATACAGAAGTTGGAGAACAGGAATGGAAAGTTGGACATGATTTTAAAAAATATACTGAATACATATATGAATTTCTAATAATAACATCTAGTCTTGAACTCTGTACCTATTTCAGGCAGTAACAATTAAAACTCTTGGCCCAGCAAATATCAATATTCAAAAAAAGAGTGTTTTTATTATATGAAGTTGTACTATAAAGAAAAATTCCCATGGGCGCTGGTATTTAAATAACTGCTAAAAGTTAAACTGAACTAGGGCAGCTATTCATAAATATAATGTATGGTATGAGGAAGCACAATCGAAATATACAATACTGGTCATGACAAAGATTTGCTTCAAGTTACAAACAAAACCAAGTTACAGAAAATAAATCTACATGGTTATACATAATAGCAATATCTGTGCTCATTTTATCGAGTTTATGTTACATTTCAGAACAAAATTTGTATGAATTTTAGGGTCAAAATGATGTTATACAGTAAAAATACATAAAAGCATAAAATTAAAATTGAAAGTTATATATTTTCAGCCTTTTTGAAATGCATTTGATGATGACTTTTAGGAGGCTAGAGACATAGATCATTGGCAGAGTACTTGCTTAGTATGCACAGGACCCTGAGAAGGATTCTTAGAAGTTATGACCCAAATCAATTCAATTAACATCTCTACCACTTAATACAATCATATTTATTTTGTTGTGAAAATTGTTAGGTTCGGTGTTTTAAATGTTGGTACACAGTTAACGATCACCAAATTTTGTTGCCACACTCTGTTCAGCCTCACAACTTACCTACCCCCTACAATGCCTTTCCATTAACTTTACATGTTCATATCTATGAATGTCAACAGTGAAAGCATGTTGCTAGTGAAAAACTAGAAGTAAAATATAACATCTCAGAAACTGATTTATTCAACTAAAGTTTGCCATAAAAAGTTTTCTAGATATCAATTAAATTTGAAACAAACAAAAATCATCAACATACACTCCAAACTTCACACACACTGAAAATAAGAAAGGACTATAAATTTGGTGCTTTGTTTGTCTAGGTACAAGCAAGCAGCCTTTGAACTCCACCACAGTGTTCTGGCCATGACATTGTACCATCTCAAATTATGATCCAAATTAAACCTTTCTTCCCCCAAATTTCTTTTATCAGATATTTTGTTACAAGAAAGAAAAAATTAACTAACATAACCAGGTTACATGATCCAAGATAAAACAAATGTCCTGAGTGGGGAATTGGTATTGTAAAGGTATTTCCTACAACATTTACAAAACTTCTGTAAGAGTTAAAGGAGATTGTGTAAAAGTCTGTCTCATGATCAGCACTCAGCAGATGCCAGCTTAACAAATGTTGTTCTACTGTTAACTAGCAGAAATGGCTCTGTATTCACCATCAATGTTTTAACCACTTAAACCCAGCATTCCAAACTCAGTATCTTATAAGCTGGCACATGTGCAAATGTAGCTTTTCTGTTTTAATATGCTAAACATTAACCATTGTTTAATGTTTTTAGGAACCCTAAAATTAGACAATATCATGAGTTTAGAAGCCTTAGAATCATAAGCTTTGCTTTTCTTTCCTTGTAAGAACCTCAGATTTTTAAATCAGTTGTATTTCAAACCCTCACTGGGGCTCACAACAAAACACCTAATAATAGTTAGTGTTTTCTATGTTAAACAGAATGTCAAAATGACTGACAAGTTTTACAAAAGTTATCTGGATAAAATAAAAGTATGTGGTCGCCTCTGCATGGTCTTAAGAATGGAACCTACAGCTTTGACATGTTAGGAAAATGTCCTACCACTGAGTTACACCAGTTGTCCATCTTTGATTTATGATTTCATGCATCAATCGTTTAGTACAGCCTCTAAGAAAACATAAATGTGATGGCTTGACCAGAAATCCTGTCTTGCCTTCATTTCTCATGTCTCTTGCTCTCCCATTCCTCTCCCCTGTTTTTATCAGGGACCACTGTTCATATCCTGCCAGCCGGGATAAGCAACTCTACTACATAGGCCTGAGAAACACAATACAGATGAAGCACAAGACATCTTCAAACATCCTTTATACATATGGTTCAAGCTTGTAAAGATGAAATAAATGAATCCCTTAAATAAATCTATGAAAACAATGTACAAACAATGGAAGGAAATGAATAAAACAGCAAAAGACCTTAAAGTGAAATAGAATAAATAAAGAAGACTCAAACTGAGGAAGATCTGGAAATGAAAATTTGTAAATTCAATCAATTAGCCCAGAGTCAAGCCTCACCAACAAAATAAAAGAGAAGAAAGACAGAAGCTCAAAATTTAAAGTCAAGATAGAATAAATGGATACCTAAGTTAAAGAAAATGTTAAATCTAAAATCTTCAAATACAATGCATCTGAAATTCTAGCACACTATGAAAATACCACGTCAACAAACAATAGACCAAAGGAAGAAAAAGAAACCCAGGTTGAAGGCACAGCAAATATTCTGAACAAAACTGTAGAAGAAAGTTTTCCCAGTCTAAGTAAGAAGGTGCCTAATAAGTTTCAAAAAACATACAGAACACAAACAGACTGGTCCAGAAGTTTCCCTCAGTACATAATAATCAAAACACCTAAACATACAGAACAAATAAAAACAATATTAAGAGCTAGAAAGATGCAAATATATCTGCAAGCACAAAACTCAAGTCCAAATGGATTGATGACCTCAATATAAATCCAACCACATTAAACCTGACAGAAAAGAAGTGGGAAGTAGTCTTCAAAGCACGGGCATAGGAGACCACTTCCTAAATATAACCCCAGTAGCACAGACACTGAGAGAAACAATTAATAAATGGGACTTCCTGAAACTAAGAAGCTTCTGTAAAGTAAAGGACATGGTCAACAAGACAAAGCAGCATCCTACTGCCAACTCCACATCAGACAGAAGACTGATCTCCAAATATATAAAAAGCTCAAGAAATTAGACATCAAAATACCAAATAATCCAATTAAAAATGGAATAGAGATATAAACAGAGAATTCTAAACAGAAGAATCTCAAATAACCAAAAGAAACTTAAGGAAATGTTTAGCATTCTTAGCCATTGGGAAATGCAAATCAAAATGACTCTGAGATACCATCTCACACCTATCACAGTATGAGGGGACAGCAGGCTCCTGCCTGGCTAGCTTAGCCCCAAAATAATTACACAGAAACTGTATTCATTTAAACACTACCTGGGCCATTAGCTCTAGCCTATTATTGACTAACTTTCACATCTTGGTTAACCCATTTCTATTAATGTGTATCACCAATTGACTGTGGCTTACCAGCATGAGTCTAACCAACAGCCATCTCGGGCAAGAGAATCATGGCATCTGCCATACTTCCTTTCTTCCCAGTATTCTGTTCTGTCTACTCTGCTCACTTAAGGGCTGCCCTATCAAAAGGCCAAGGTAGTCTCTTTATTAACCAATGAAAGCAACCCAAATACAGAAGGACCTCCCACACCACTGTCAGAATGGCTAAGATCAAAATCATCAATGAAAGCTTACGTAGGAGAAGATGCAGAGCAAGGAGAACACTCATCCATTGCTGGTGGGAATGCAAACTTGTATAACCACTTTGGAAATCAAGATGGTAATTTCACAGAAAACTGGGAATCAACCTACCTCAAGACCCAGCAATATCATTCTTTGGCATATACCCAAAGAATGGTCAATCATACAACAGGTGCATATGTTCATAATAGCATTATTTGTAATATCCAGAACCTGGAAACAACCTAGATGCTCCTTGACCAAAGAATAGATGAAGAAAAGGTGAAACATTTACACAATGGAGTAATACTCAGTGTTTATAAAAATGACATTTTTTATTGTTTTTATTAAAGATATATTTTTCTCCACTCCCCTCCATTCTTCTCCACTCCCCTTATACCCTCTCCCATGGTGCCCATGCTCCAAATTTACTCAGGAAGACATGCATTTTTCTATTTGCCATATAGTTTAGATCCATGTATGTTTCTCTTAGGGTTCCCTTTGTTGTCTAAGTTCTATGGGATTGTGAGTTGTAGGCTAGATTTTCTTTGCTTTATGTCTAAAAGTCTCTTATGAGTGAGTATATATGATATTTGTCTTTCTGGGTCTGGGTTACCTCACTCAATATGTTTTCTAGATTCATCCACTTGCCTGCAAATTTCAAGATGTCATTATTTTTTCGGCTGTGTAGTACAATGCGTTTTCCTTATTCATTCTTCAGTCAAAGGGCATTTAGGTTGTTTTCAGGTTTGGGGATGACAAACAATGCTGCTGTGAACATAGTTAAGTACATGTCTTTCTGGTACAATTGAATATTTTTTGGGTATATACCCCAAAGTGGTATTGCTGGGTCCTGAGGTTGGTTGTTTCCTAATTTTCTAAGAAATTGCCATACTGATATCAAAAGGGGCTGTAATCAGTTTGCACTCCCACAAGCAATGGAGGAATGTTCCCTTTACCCCACATTCTCTTCAGCATAAGTTTTCATCAGTGTTTTGATCTTGGCCATTGTTACAGTTGTAAAATGGAATCTCAGAGTTGTTTTGATTTGTATTTCTCTGATGACTAAGGATATTGAGCATTTCCTTAAGTGTCTTTCAGCCATTTTAGATTCCTCTGTTGAGAATCCTATGCTTAGGTCTGTACCCCCTTTTTATATTGGATTATTTCTTCTTTGAATGACCAATTTCTTGAATTCTTTGTATATTTTGAATATCACCCATCTGTCTGATGTGGGATTGGTGAACATTTTTTCCCATTCTGTAGGCTGCCATTTTGTCTTGTTGACCATGTCCTTTCTTTACAGAAGTTTCTCAGTTTCAGGCGGTCCCATTTGTTAATTGTATCTCTCAGTGTCTGTGTACCAGTTATATTTAGAAAGTGGTCTCCTGTGCCAATGAATTCAAGTGTACTTCACACTTTCTCTTCTATGAGTTTCAGTTTAGTTGGCTTTATGTTGAGGTTTTTAATCCATTTGGACTTGAGTTTTGTGCATGGAGATAGATATGGATATATTTTCATTCTTATACATGTTGACATCCAGTTATGCCAGCACCATTTGTTGAATATGCTTTCTTTCCATGTTATGTTTTTTGCTTCTTTGTCAAAAATCAGGTGTTTGTAGGTGAGTGAATCAACACCTGGATCTTTGATTGAGTTCCATCAGTCCTCTTGTCTTTTTTTTATGCCAATAACAGGCTGTTTTCAGTACTGTAGCTCTGTAGTATTTTAAAGTCAGGGACTGTGATGCCTCCAGAAGTTCCTTTATTGTACAGGCTTGTTCCTGTTATTGGATTAGTGTCATGATGTATAACCCATGGTTATCCTGGGTTTTTGTTTTGTTTTGTTTTGTTTTTGTTTTTTGTTTTTTTTTTTTTTTTTTTTTTTTTTTTTTTTTTTTTTTTTTTTTTTGTTTTGAAGTTGAGTATTTTTTTTTTCAAGGTCTGTGGAGAATTTTGATGGGCATTGCATGAATTCTGTAGATTGCTTTTGGTAAGATTGCCATGTTTACTATGTTAATTCTCCCTACCCAAGATCATGCGAGATCTTTCCATCTTCTGGTGTCTTCTTCAATTTCCTCAGATATTTAAAGTTCTTGTAATACAAGTCTTTCACTTGTTTGGTTAGAGTTACTTTGAGATATTTTATGCTATTTGTGGCTATTGTGAAGGGTGATGATTCTCTGATTTCTCTATCAGCCCATGTCTCATCTGTGTAAAGAAGGACTACAGATTTTTTTGAGTTAATCTTGTATTCTGCTACATTACTGAAGGCATTTATGATTTATAGGAGTTCCTTGGCAGAAATTTTGGGGTTGCTTATGTAAACTATCATATCATCAGCAAATGGTAAGAGTTGAGCAAAAACAATTGTCCAAGAATCAATATTTTAAAATTATCAATTAATCTATTTTTTAGTATGAGAAACATTGATCATAGTCAATTCTCTGCTTAAATATCTCCTAGATTTCATCCTGTTCTTCTGCATTAGATGAGCTACTGCTTTTAATTAAGAGTTTAATATCTTAACTGGCAAAAACAGAAAGGTACAGCCATAAAAAAACATTCTGAATTTTCATAAAACTGCTGTAGAATAAATTTTCTACTTAATATACACACTTGCCATAGCTGAATAATGATTACTATACTGTACTTGCTGATTGTTGTATATTCTACCTGTTGATCTATACACCACCTGCTTGAGTACCTGTTTGGCAGTTTCTATAAGCTCTCTCTTGGAAATTGGCTCATTGCTCCCTTTAAGAAGCATTGTAGTTCAATATCTCCCATAAGAATATTATAACTAAGGCTTTAACCATTGCATATCTAATTAAAAATTTGTAAACTATCCTTTTATTAAGTTGCAAGTTTGTCTAGCTGATAGGAGAATGGAAAAAGAAAGCATATTTAACTAATGATGCTGGTTTAACTAGACATCAACATGTTGAAGAATGAAAACAGATCTATATTTATCTCTATGAAAAAAAAACTCAAGTTTAAGTGAATCAAAGACCTCAACATAAAACTAACCACATTGAACCCCACAGAAGAAAAGTTAGAAGTACACTTGAATGCACTGGTACATCTCAAGCATAGCCTTAGTGGCACAGACATTGAAAGAAACAATTAATAAATAAGATCTCCTGAACTGAGAAGCTTCTGTATAACAAAGGACATTGTCAACAAGACACAATACCAGTCTCTAGTATGGGAAAAGATTCCTACTTATCATTAATCCACTCCAAAACAAACAAAGAACTCGGGAAATTAATCACCAAAAAAAAAAACAAATAATCTAATAAAATTATATGGTGCAGACCTAAATTGAAAACTCTCAACAAATGAACTTCAAATAACTGAAAGACACTCAAAAAATGCTCACGCATAACATCTTTAACCACTAGAGAAGTGCAAATTTAAGACTCTGAGATTCCATTTTATCCCTGTAAAAATGACCAAGATTAAAAACACTTATGACAACTTATGCTGAAGAGAAAAAACTCTTCTTATGCTGGTGGAAGTGCAAACTGGAAGAGCTGCTTTGAATACTAGTATGGTGATTTCTCAGAAAATTAGACAGCAATCTAACTTAAAACTCAGACACAAAAGATGCTCAACCATATCATAAGGACATGTGTTCAACTATGTTCACAGCAGAATTACTTTGTCATAGACAGAATCTGAAAACAACCCAAAGTGCTCCTCTTTTAAACAAATGATAAATGAGAAGCATCACGCTTTTACAATAGCCATAAATACCATTTGTGTGGAGTAACTCTAACCACACAAATGGAAAAACCTGTATGATGAGAACTTTAAATCTTTCAAGGAAGAAATTTAAGACATCAGAAAATGGGAAGATCTCAAATTCTCTTGGGAAAGTAGAACCAACATAGCAGAAATGAAAATCTCACTAAAAGCAATCTAGAGATTCAATGTAAATGCCCATCAAAATTCTTCACAGATCTTAAAAGAACAATCCTCAAATTTGTAAGAAAAAAAATAAAAACTCAGGATAGCCTAAATAATATTACCGAGCCACAGTACTAAAAACAGATTGAAAACGGATATGAGGATCAAAGGAACTGATATCAATCCACCTTGCATACAAATTCGCATGCCTACAAACAGCAGATTTTTGTGGAAGAAACAAAATTGTGAAATGGAAAAAGAAGCATATTTAACCTGCTTGTTTATTTTTAATTGTCCTGAAGCGGCAGTTCCTTGAGGCTATCTTTCTTCAAACCTGCCTTTTAGCTTCCAGCTGAAACCAGGTTGCTGGGCATGGGGAAGTGGTGGGGGGGGTTGCAGGACACATGCACCCTCAGTCTGCCAGCCTGCTGTTCCAAGCTCTGGTGGGTGTAGTCACGCCAATTTTAAACTTTCCCTTTTATTTTAAGTTGTAATCATAAAATTAGGAGAATTCCTGGATCCTCTCCTCTGTTCTATTGACTGACTCTGGGCTGCTGACTGTGGTAAAATCTGCTGTCTAAACTTACTCCTGCTTGCCTTTCACCCTCAGGGTTAGATTCAGCTGGCTACTGCACCTGCACACGGCACCTTAGTCTCAGTGGTTGCCTAGGTAATTCTTGGGTCAAAAGCCATATTTCCTTCAATTTTCCTACCTGTTTAGCAAGCCATACAAGTTGCATTTCTGTGACTATCAAACTTACAGATCCTCAATACCTCTGCCTTTGTTTCTGCTCCACTCTAACTTTTTTTTAGCTATCAACATACACAACTGAATACTCTTTCCTTATACCTTATATATGACTTATTATTTACAAATTTTTATTCCCGATTTAAATTTCAAGCTTCTCTACACTTCTTTAAATTCTATTCTCTATTTCTTAGCGTTAATACTCATGTATCACCCTGTGGTGCAATTTTCTCTAGCAAGTTCCTCATGTTCTCCTCAACACATCTGGTCACTTCTCTGGCATTTTTCAGGGTTCTGCGGTAAGTCCCACATTGTAGGTGTCACGATGTTGGGGTCCATTCCCAACATAAACTATTTCTCTGGACCTGTATGGAGGTGTGGGAATAAAGACACAATTCACATGGCTTTGCTGGGAGGGAGATTCTCAGTGATCCCTCATAAAATCCTGAGTTCACATCTAGAAAACATCCTCTGTTCTCCAAACAGCCTTATATACCCAAACATAAACTGAAGTGGAAATTCATTAGCATTCTGTTTCCTAGGTAACCAGGCTGATGTCTCTGGTCATGTCCACACCTTTGACCACACCTTTCTATGCTTATTTTGTTATGTCTCATTATCTTCCTGCTCTGTATGCCAGCTCTGTCATGTAGGCTGAATTAGCATCTCTATTCCAGGTATCCTCCAAATAACAAAGACAGAGCAGAACAACATCAGCATATCCTGACCTCAGGAGACAGTCAGTCAGAAAGGGCTTTTAGCACCTCAGCTGCTATTGTGGCTTGAGGGCCTGGCTGCTAATACAATGCAGAAATATGTGGCCTGTATAATATTTTTCCACATGCCTTTGCTTCCATCAGTTAGTGGATGAAGGTTCTATGGTGCCATTAAGATAGTCATCAGTGTGACTAAGGCCAGTTCAGGCACCCTCTCCACTATTGATAGGGTCTTAGCCTTAAGAGGTCATACTTGTGGATTTTTGGGAATTTCCCTAGTACCAAGTTTCTTGTTAGCCCCATAATGGTTCCCTCAATCAAGATATCTCTTTCCTTTCACTCATCTCTGTCCTTCTTTCATCTCAACTATTGTGTTCCTCCAATTTCTTCTCTCCCCTCCCCTTCTCCCTCATCTTTCATCCTTCCTTCTCTCCCTACCCCCATGTCCCTAATTTTCTCAGGAGACCTTCTTTATTTCCCCTTCCCAGGGGAATCTATATATGTTACCCTTAGGATTCTCCTTGTTACTTAACTTCTCTGGGGTGGTGGATGATAGGCTTGTTATTCTTTGCTTTAGAGCTAGTATCCACTTATGAATGATTAATTTTCTAGATCTGGTTTACCTCACTCAGAATGTTTTTTTCTAGTTCCAAACATATGTATTTACATTTCAAGATGTTATATTTGGCAGGTACTTGGGAGTGACTGCTGAGGGAGCAGGCCTGAGCCAGAGAACTCTGCAGGACCAGGACCAAGCCAAAGACCTCTGCAGGAGCAGGTCTGGGTCAGGAACATCTATGGAAACAGCAGGCCTGAACCAGTGGATCTCTACTGGAGCAGGCCTGAGGCAGTGACCTCCACAGGAGCAGGTACAAGGGAGCAGGCCCAAGCCAGAGACCTCTGTGGGACCAGGAATGAATCAGCAACCTCTGAGACAGCAGGTCTGGAGTCAGCAACTCTTGTAAGGAGAGAGCTGCTTGTTTGTCCCAGCCACCCAGACCCCAGAAATAATCACACAGAAACTCTATTAATTAAAACATTGCCTGGCCCATTAGCTCTAGATTCTAATTGGCTAACACTTACACCTTAATTTAACCAATTTCTATTAATCTGCATATTGCCAAGTGGCAGTGGCTTACTGGCAAGATTCTAATCAGTGTCTATCTCAGGCAGAGGATCCATGGCTTCTCTTTGACTCTGCTTTCTTCCTCCCAGAATTCAGTTCTGTCTTCACCGCCTACCTAAGTTCTGCTTATCAACAGGCCCAAAGCAGTTTCTTTATTAACTAATGAAAGCAACACAGAGGCAGAAGGAACTCCTACACCATTTCCCCTTTTTTTGTTTAAGCAAAAAGGAAGGCTTTAACTTTAACATAGCAAAACTACATATAACAAAACAAGTATTAAGCAAGAACTACAGTTACAATATTTATATTTACATTACCTTTTATCATAACTAAGGAAAACTATAACTAATTTTTTTAACTTCATCAAAGACTCCAGAATGATATAATATTACCTATGTAAACAGGAAGTGCACTGTAAGCAACTTCCAAAACTCTAGAAATAACAGAGACATCTCACTACCTGGACAGTCACCCAAAGTTCTTTTACATTGTTGGGGCATTCATCTTTAGCCTACAGGCCCATAGTATCTGGCACACTTTTTCATGAAGTAAGAAATTTCAAAGACAGGTCCGTCTATATTGGCAGTTTTCCAGTCAATTTTTTGTATACTGCAGAATGTCTCACAGACTCCTTCATGAAGCAGAAACCCTGCAGGACCATCTCACCTTTAGGAAAGTTTTACAGTCATCTCTCTGCAGGTCCTGCATGTCCAGTTTATGTAACAGTCCAGGCAAGAGCAGTTTCTTCCCCAAATGGCTAACTAACTCCATAAGGAGTCTCTTCAATGCCCATCATTCCCTTGAAGTAGCTTGGTTCTGTCAGGAACAGATGTGTCTCATGGCATGGAAAGTCTTAACTTCTTAAATATTTTAAATGTCATATTTTGAAGATCTCTAAAAGATCTGAAGAATACATATCTGAAATATATCTCTAATATGAAGGCAAAGGCAGAAGTCACAAACAATCCCACACCAGTTTGGAATTATGATTAATAGAATGGTTATTTATTTAAAGGGGAAAAACTTACAGATCACCATCCCAGACAACAGCCCTCTGCGCAATCAGGAAGGGAGTCTAGTCACCATGAGTGGAGCAGAAAGTAAGAGAGCATGAGGAGAGAAGTGGCCGCTTTTTTAAAGGGAGTAAGACCACACTCCAATGGGCTGGTATCTCAGCGGCTATTGGCTGGAGGAGCAGAAGGCCCTCCCACAACACCTCCCCCTTTTGTTTAAGTAAGAGAATTCTAAACCTACTACGAAATTATACACAATAAGTACAAATATCCTATTCTAACTAGCTTAGGTCTTGGCCAAGTTATGAGAGAAAAGTAACTACATTTATATAGTCTTCAACCCCATCAAAGATCTGAGAAGGGAAATAATGTTACCTGGGTAATTAGGAAGTTCAGTAAAACAACTTCCAAAACATGCAACAAATCACAGACAACTAGCTACCTGGGAAATCACCCACAGTCACGTTTGCAGCATTGAAGCAACCAACTTTGGCTAAGGCCTAACATAACTGACATACCATTTTCAAAGGCAAGCAACTTTTCAAAACTATCTTACCCTGTCTTGGCAGGATATGACAGTCCTGTTTTATCCATTGATGCACGCTCTGTATCTCTGTCAGTTGTTGAGGTATGGGCATTTCTTTGCCCCAAGGCCAGTTCTGCCAAAAAGAAAGGCTCCAGGTGGAGTGTCTTTGGTGCTCAACATTCTCTCGGGAATAGAGCGGTGTTGCCAGGAGCAATTGTGTCTCACTACCACAAAACTCTGAGTTAGATTAAAGGCCATTTTCTACAGCTCTGTGAAGAGGTTGAAGATTATATATCTATACTGAATATAATCTCTATATATCTAAAGAACCTGATTAGTCTAATTATAAATGACAAACTTAAATGACTATTAATCTATATAATTCTCAATACCTATCTAACTTAAAGACTAAGACAATAAACAACTGTGTAACAAATGAGGATAATGACCTCCAAATATATATTGCAATATGGTAAATATATATCAATACACAAACAATATATAAGTATCTTATTCAGAGGTAGAAATAAACACTGCAATATGGTAAATATATACAATATATCAATACAATATATGTCAATACATAAAAAATGTTTTAAACACTGGTAGAAACATGCATGCATAAAATAGTCAGTATAATTTAACGTTGTAGCAATATACAAGAATCGATACCAGTATATTTGTCTAAAACCAGTTACTCACAATTACAAATCTATTATCCCATCATCCCTCTTTTTTTTTTCAAAATGATCCCTTAGCTTATAAAATTCCTCCCCCAACCTCCCAACCCCTAAATGATGTCCCTAAACCCAGGGGCAAACTTTACTGGGAGAGGGGATGTCGTCCTCTAGAATTACTTCCAGCTGTCATGGGAGTGACATTCTTTCTGGGGGATCCTGTGAAAGTAAAATGATGGTTAAATTTCAAGATCAATGTCTTTTAAAATTGCAAATAGTCTCTGAGTATTTTGTGGAGGTCTGGCCAGAATGTTTAAAAGATGTGCACCATTTCAGCTAACCAAGTTGGAACTGTCTTGTGCAATTGGTACCCAAAACAGGTCTTATAGTAGCGCTATCAGTATCATGACATCATATCAACCAGGTAGAGTTGTTTTGATTAAGGTATTGTGATTGTGTAGTTCATTTAAAATGTAATGTATAATTAGGAAATGTAGGTTGTTAATGGATAATCATAAATAATAGTCAAGCTTGTAGTCATGTTAGTTAGATTTTCTAGATATATAAAGATATATTTCAGTTAGATAGGCATTCTTCATATCTTTTGAAGACTGCAGAATATGGCATTTAAAATATTTTAATAACTTAGAGCTTTGCATGACAATGAGACACATCTGCTCCTGGCAGCACCAATCTACTTCAAGAGGAAGATGGGCATCCAAGAGGCTCCTTATGGAGTTTGATAGCCATTTGGGCAAGAAACTGCTCTTGCCTGGACTGTTGCACAAACTAGACACAGAGAACCCACAGAAAGAGGACTGATGAACTTGCCTAAGGGTGAGATGGTCTTTGGGGGTTCCTGACTCATGAAAGAGTCTGTGAGACATTCTGCAGGACACAGCAGAAAGTGACTGAACTGTCTTTGGAATTTCCTGCTTGATGAAAATGTCTGCTGGATACTATGGGCCTGAAGGCCGAAGATGGATGCCCCAACGGTACAGAGGAAGTTTGGGTGACTGTCCAGGCAGCGAGATGTCTCTGTCATTTCTAGAGCTTTGGATTTCTTGTTTGCTTAGGTGATATTATATCCTTCTGGAGTCTTTATTGGAGTTGAAGAGTGGTTAGTTATAGTTATAGATTTACTTAGTTATTATAAATGATAAAGTAGATATAAATATTATAACTATAATTCTTGCTTGATAACTGTTTTGTTATATGTAATTTTACTATGTTAAAGTTAAAGCCTTTCTTTTTTGTTTAAACAGAAAAAGGGGAAATGATGGAGGTGGGTCTTGTATCTTATCTGTTG